>NW_016813944.1:85855-89801 GCF_001698545.2 Rhinopithecus bieti | reverse complement strand
AAAAAAATAAATAGAAAAAAAAAAAAAAAAATCAGGCTGGGCACGGTGGCCCACGCCTGTAATCCTAGCACTTTGGGAGGCTGAGACGAGTGGATTACTTGAGGTCAGGAGTTCGAGACCAGCCTGGCCAACATGGTGAAACCCCATCTCTACTGAAAATACAAACAACGGCTGGGCGTGGGGGTGCAGGCCTGTAGTCCCAGCTACTCGAGAGGCTGAGGCAGGAGAATTGCTTGAACCTGGGAGGCGGAGGTTGCAGTGAGCTGAGATCGCACCACTGCACTCCAGCCTGGGCAACAAAAGTGAAACTCCGTCTCAAAAAAAACAAAAAAACAAAATCATGTAACCATATACATAAGGGTTTATTTCTGAACTGTCTATTCAATTGGTCTGTATGTCTGTCTTTATGACAGTACCACAATGTTCTGATTACTGTAACAATCAGGAACTCTAAAGCTTCCAAATCTCTTCTTTTTCAAGAATGTTTTGGCTATTCATGTGAATTTTTTTGGGTGAATTTTTCTAACTGTGCAAAAAATGCCATTGGGATTTTCATAGACATTGCACTGAAGCTGCAGATACTTTGGGTAGTACTGACATGTTAACAATATTAAGTCATCCATGAACATGAGATGACTTCCCATTTATTTGTTGTTTTTTATAACAGCTTTATTAATGTGTAATTCACATATAGTATAATTCACTCGAGTATACAATTCAATTGTTTTTCATATATTCAGTTTCACAACCATTACCACAATCAATTATAGAACATTTTTATCACCTCCAAAAGAAACCTGATAACCATTAACAGTCACTCCACATTTCCTCCTAGCCACTCACCAGTACTGGTCTGTAGCCTGTTAGGAACCATGGTGAGTGGTGGGCGGGCAAGCGAGTAAAGCTTCCTCTCTATTTACAGCTGCTACCTATCGCTCTCATTACTGCCTGAGCGCCACCGTCTGCCAGATCAGTGGCAGCATTAGATTCTCAGAGGAGCATGAACCCTTTTGTGAATTGCAGATGTGAGGAATCTAGGTTGTGTGATCCTCATGAGAATCTAATGCTTGATGATCTGTCATTGTCTGCCATCACCCCCAGATGGGACTATCTAGTTGTAGAAAACAAGCTTACGGCTCCTGCTGATTCTACATTATGATAAGTTGCACAATTATTTCATTATACATTATAACATAATAACAGAAATAAAGTGCACAATAAATGTAATGTGCTTAAATCATTCCAAAACCATGCCCCCCAGTCCATGGAAAAATTGTCTTCCATAAAATTAGTCCCCGGTATCAAAAACGTTGGGGACTGCTGCTCTATAAATTGTAGTCTTTTATGATGGCTCCTTTCACATACTGTCTTCATAATGCTTTCATACTGTATCATGTATTAGTCCTTCATTTCTCTTTCTCTGAAGCAGGTTAGAGAAAAAAGATCTTCCCTCCCTCCTTTAATTTGCAAATATTTTATCCTAATCTGTTATCTTTTTTTAGGTTTTGCTTTTTGTTTTTTTTGTTTGTTTGTTTGTTTTTGAGACGGGGTCTCGCTCTGTCGCCCAGGCTTGAGTGCAGTGGCCGGTTCTCAGCTCACTGCAAGCTCCGCCTCCCGGGTTTACGCCATTCTCCTGCCTCCGCCTCCCGAGTAGCTGGAACTTCAGGCGCCCGCCAACTCGCCCGGCTAGTTTTTTGTATTTTTTAGTAGAGATGGGGTTTCGCCGTGTTAGCCAGGATGGTCTCGATCTCCTGACCTCGTGATCCACCCGTCTCGGCCTCCCAAAGTGCTGGGATTACAGGCTTGAGCCACCGCGCCCGGCCTTTTTTTAGGTATTTTTAGAAGTTTTAGGGTCACAGGAAAACCAAGCAGAAAGTACAGAGTATATCATAGACCTCCTGCACCCAAACACATACAGCCTCCCCCACTATCATCCTGCACTAGAATGATACATTAGTTACAATAGATGAAAACACTTACAGTATTATCAAAATTGTCCTGTACATTTTCTATGGGTTTTGAGAAGTGTACAATGGCATGTATCCATCATTAGAACTTCATAGAAAATAGTAGCACTGCCCTAAAAAACCTGTGCTCTGTCCATTCATCTCTTCCAACCCTTGGCAATCACTGATCTTTTTACTGTTACTATACTTTTGCCCCTTCCAGAATGCCACGTAGTTGGAATCATACAGTATGTAGTCTTTTCAAATAGGCCTTTTTCACCCAATATAAACTAAGTCTTAGTATGAATCCATGTCTTTTCACAGCTTGATAGCTCATTCATTTTTGAGCTCTGAGTAAGTCCACTGTAGGAATGTACCACACAGCTTGTTTATCCATCCACCTACTGAAAGATACCTTGGTGTTTTCCAAGTTTTGACAATTTATGGATAAAGCTGCTATAAACATCCATGTTCAGGTTATTGTGTGGCTATACATTTCAACTCATTTGAGTAAATTTGCTAGATCCTTTGGTAAGAGTATGTTTAGTTCAGTTTTGTACAAAATTGTCAAACTACCTTCCAAAGAGGCTGCACTGTTTTGCATTGCCGCCAGGAATGAATGAGATTTCCTAATGCTCCACATCCCTCCAAGCATTTGGTGTTATTGTTTTGGATTTTGGCGCTCCTAATGAGTCTACAGTAGTATCCCATTGTTGTTTTTACTTGCAGCTCCCTAATATTTGATATTGAGCATCTTTTCATATGCATTTGCCGTTTATCTTCTTTGGTGAAGTGTCAGCTCAGTTCTTTCAATAGTTTTTTCTTTTTTTCTTCAATAAACTGATCAACCATTTTTTAGTGAACCATTTTAAAATTGGTTTCTGTTTTCTCAGTTTTTATAGTTATTTGTATATTTTGGATAATAGCCCTCTATCAGATTTGTCATTTGCAAATATTTTCTAGCAGTCAATGGCTTCTCTCCTTTTTTTAAAAAAAAATTTGTAGAGACAGTCTCACTATGTTGCCCAGGCTGGTGTCAAACTCCTGGTCTCAAGCAATCCTCCCACTTCAGCCTCCCAAAGTACTGAGACTATAGGCATGAGCCACTCACTGCACCTGGCCTTCCTCATTCTCTTGACAGTATCTTTCACTGGGCAGAAGTTTTTAATTTTGAAGAATTCTAGCTTATTTCTTTCATGGATTGTTTTGGTGTTGTATCTAAAAAGTCATGAGAAGCCCAAGGTCATGTAGATTTTCTCTTAGATCATCTTCTAGGACTTCTACGGTTTTGTCTTTTACATTTTGGACTATGGTCCGTCCACTTTCTCCACCCTTTCTGAAGGGTGAAGATTCTTTTTTCTTTTTTCACATGAATGCTCAGCTAGCTGTTCCAGCACTATTTGTTGAAAAGACTTTTCTCTATTGTATTGCCTTTGCTCCTTTGTCAAACATCAGTTGACTGCATCTGTGTGGGTCTATTTCTGCACTTTCCATTCGGTTCTATTGATTTAGTTGTCTATTCTTTCACCAATACTGTACTGTCTTCATTACTGTAGCTTTACAGTAAATCTTGAAGTCAGGCAGTATCAGTCTTCCAAATTTCAATGTTGTATTAGCTCTTCTGGGTTTTTTAGGTGTTTTTTTTTTTTTTTTTTTTTTTTTTTGCCTCTGGAGATATCCACAAAATCATTTGCTGGGATTTTGATTGGGTATACTAAATGTATCTCAATTTAACAAGACCATAAACTGCGCAGAATCTATGGTTATGTTGGAAAGAATTGACACATAATTGAGTCTTCCTATCTATAATACGAACATGGAATATTTCTCAATTTACTTATTCCTTTTTTTTTTTTTTTGAGACGGAGTCTCGCTCTGTGGCCAAGGCTGGAGTGTGTGACCTCGGCTCACTGCACCCCCCGCCTTCTGGGTTCAATCAGTTCTCCTGCCTCAGCCTCTCGAGTAGCTGGGACTACAGGCACGTGCCCCCCCCCCCGGCT
>NW_016813944.1:75604-83543 GCF_001698545.2 Rhinopithecus bieti | reverse complement strand
TGTCTTTTTTTTCTGGCTAAACTCTGACACCTCTCCTCAATTCTGCAGAGGTCTTAATTGCCTCTTATAATAATAACTTAGCCCCATTCTCTCTACCCTTTCACTCTGGAACTCTGACTAAATGTGTATTTTAGACCTTCTCCATTATCCTATATTCCAAGTTTCTTGCTTACCTTTTGTTAAAAAAATAAAAATAAAAAGCTTTATAATAAAATCTACTAGATGTTAAATTACAAAACTTGATTTAAAACTTATCAACCGATAGGAAAGACTGTGTAGAAAATCATTCTGTACCCTCTTTTCATATATTCTATTTCTTTGATACTCTGGAAATTTCTGAATAAATTCTTGTGAACAGTCTTCCAAATGACTAATTCTCCAATTCTGTCTAATCTGTTGTTAATCCCTTCAATTGATTTAGTTCTTAATTTTAATTATAATTGTTTTTACTTCCAGAAGTTCTATGGTTATTCTTTAGGATTTCTTCTTCTCTACACATATTTTTATTTCCTTAAACATAGTAAGCCTAGCTACTGCATATTTTGTTTAATAATCTGACTATCTAAATTATTTTAAGGGGCCAGGCATGGTGGCTCACACCTGTAATCCCAGCACTTTGGGAAGCCAAGGTAAGCAGATCACTTGAGGTCAGGAGTTCGACACCAACCTGGCCAAAATGGTGAAACCCTGTCTCTACAAAAAATATAAAAATTTAGCTGGATGTGATGGCACACGCCTATGATCTCAGCTACTTGGGAGGCTGAGGCAGGAGAATCACTTGAACCTAGCAGGCGGAGGCTGCAGTGAGCTAAGATGGTGTCACTGCACTCCAGCCTGGGCGATGGAGCGAGACTCCATTTCAAAAAAAAAAAAAACTATTTTAAGGCATGTTTCTGCTGCTTGTTACTTTCTGCTCATTCTCACATGCAAGATCTCACTTTCTTGTTAGATTATTCACTTTATGTGCTGCTAACTTTCCTTGCAATATAATGTGAATAAAGGAGGTCTAGGATAAAGGTGAATATTTTCACACACACAAAAAAATCTTTATTTTCATATGCTAGGTGTCTGGGAAACAAAAAGACCGCAATCACATTAAATTTACAACTAGTGCTTCCTTTAGTCACCCACAGAGTATGAACTTGGGTTGCATGAATACAACTTCTAGCCCAATTTTTTCCTCCCTATTCTGCTCAGCACAACCAGAAAACATTCTCTCTTTTTTTTTTTTTTTTTGAGACAGAGTCTTGTTCTGTCACCAGGCTGGAATGCATTGACGTGATCTCCACTCACTGCAACCTCTGCCTCCCGGGTTCAAGCGATTCTCCTGTCTTCAGCCTCCTGAGTAGCTGGGACTACAGGCATGCACCACCATGCCCAGCTAATTTTTGTATTTTTAGTAGAGGTGGGGTTTCACCATGTTGGCCAGGGTGATCTCGATCTCTTGACCTTGTGATCCACCCACATCGGCCTCCCAACGTGCTGAGATTACAGGTGTGAGTCACTGCGCCAGTCAGAAAAATATGCTTTATAGAGTCCCTTAGGGGAGTAGGTAGGAAGCAAGTTTAGTTCTTTCACTGTAAGTGTATTCTTTGGGGTACCTTTTTTACCCATAGATTTTTGGGGAACAGGTGGTATTTGGTTACATGAGTAAGTTCTTCAGTGGTGATCTGTCAGATCTTGGTGCACTTTTGGGTACCAATTAAATGGGAAAAGGAATCCTATGGGAATCCACAATTTTGGCTGGTCCCTGAGTTTATGGTTTTTACCCCTGTTTTGGGTAGCTTCTACAAAGGGTCCTAAGGGTAAAAGTAAGTTTCAGTACTTCACTTCTGTATAGTTTTATCCTGATAATAACGTACCTAGCATATCTTCAAATATTTTAAGCAGATATTTTCTTACCTATAAGCCTATTCATTTTAGTAGTCTTCAGCAGTAAATATATGCCAAAAACAGAATAAAGCCTTTACTCACTCTTTGGTCCAGTTCAACATAGCTTCTGGATCCACCAAAACTCTTATTGCAGAGGTCGAAAATGAGTACTAAACTGCCCTATCAATTTGGCATACTTTTCATTTCTATCTAATTCAACCTGTAAAGTTGCTGACACACCTGATTATTCTCTTAAGGCCAGCTTTTGACTTTCACAACAACACACTTTCCTACACAACTGCTATATAATCGTTCCTCAAGGCTCAGATGAGATGGGTCTTCTCACTTCTATATTTCCTCTGCCACCTGTTTGTCTTAGCCTACCAATTCATCTTCTATATGGATAGCCTCTTAACTGGATTTCTTCTGCCCATTTTTGTCCCTGTACAATCCATTCTGTGCCAAAACAACCAGAGTGATCTATTAAAAATAAAAATTAGATGTTACACTGCCTTTGCAAAACCTAAAGTACTGCATTTGAACTTTAGATAAATTCCACATTATTTAACATGGCGCATAAATGATATGACTCCTGCCTATTCATCTATAATTAACCTTTTATATAATACCGTAGGCAAATAGACCTTTTTTCCATTTCCTCAAATACGCCAAATTCTTTCCTGCCACATATCCTTGACATTTACTGTTCCCTCTTCCTGGAATACCGTTTC
This sequence comes from Rhinopithecus bieti, assembly GCF_001698545.2. NCBI lineage: Eukaryota > Metazoa > Chordata > Mammalia > Primates > Cercopithecidae > Rhinopithecus > Rhinopithecus bieti. The sequence continues at coordinate 80,940 of NW_016813944.1, read as the reverse complement.
CCTACTCTTTGCTTGGTTATATGTCCTACTTCCACTTCAGATTTCACTACTACTGACTTTCTCAGAGCCTTTCCTGACTACTCAAAGAAACAGCATCCTGTTTTTTTCTTTTAGAATATTTATTATAATTTGTGATTAAGTACTTCTTGTGGGTTTATTTTATGTCTGTTCCCCAATTAACTGTAGGTTCTAGGTATGTAGAAACCCTATTTGTTATCTTCTCATTCAATGAGCATATGTTAAATGACTGATTTCTCTCCCTTTAAGCAGACCCACAGGAAAAGGATAAGTCTAATGAGGAACTACATGTAGACCACAGAATCAGAACCATGAGTTAAATGACAGGAATGTAAGAATCAAGTCAAAGTAAGATATATTTGCAATTACAATGGTTAAAGTTATATAGCCAAGATTACTTTCCGTTAATATTTAATGAATAAGATCAGCACATGCCTCAAGAACTCAATACATGGCTTTTAATTATTGTTGTCTATAATTTAAGGAAATAATCACCTACAAATGGCATGTTTCTCAAGTTGGCTTACAAATTTGTTACTACCTGAAAGACTGAAAACATTTTCCCACAGAACCAATATTACACAAATTGGTTGGGTTCCTTTGGTTAGTGCATAATGTTTACTCCATAATTTATTTACCCACTTTAACAAACATGAATTGAATATTTATTTGTGCCAGAAATTATTCTAGCACTAGAGATACAATAGTAATGAACAAGATAGACAAAAAATCCTATTGTCATTGGTATTACATTCATGGTTTTTCTCCAACAGAATAAAAGTAAGTAAAATATATAGAATTATAGATAATGATATATGCTATGGTGAAAAACAAAGCTGGGTAAAGGGATAGAGAATGGGGGAAGAATAATTTCAACTGATTATTAGTAGAATGTACTAGAATCTCTGTTCTAAAAGGATTTAAGATAGGTATTACAGAAACTAAGTATTACAAATAAAATAGCAATGCTTACACTAGGAAAGACTTTCAACTGAGAAGCATTATAAAAACACACTTCCTTTCCCATAGCCGTAGGACAGTCAGAGAACTACTCAGGCTCTAAGTCACATAACAAGCTATTATAGCCTGAGGCAGGTTCTCCAAGAAGGCAGCGGTTACAGAAGGCTAAAAGCAGTACTGGGGATTCCAGTAAGAAAAGAAATGAGGAGCCGAAGGCTAGCACACTTCTTGCTGATGATATGAAGCCCCATCAACAGGCAGTCCCACTAGTTGGCTAGCTTTTCTTCCTACAACTTTAACTGTTTCCAACCAAGATCAGTTTCCTATTTGGCATATAATGTTTCCCTTATTATACCCTATCCTGAAAACAAATATTTAACTATTGGGACTTTTCTGATAAACTTAATGGCAGAAAAGATCCCTTTTATCCCCATATCTGTGCCATTATAATTCATATGGAAGGAATGCAGATACCTAGTAAACTATTCTGGTTCTCTATTTTACCTTAATAACTAGGATAGGGACCAGGATCTGGCGTGAAATGCAAGAAGATAAAACAAATTAGAACAAGGTTGTAAAAAGTAACCCTAGCACCACAGTAATGACTAGACCAAGAGAGACAATCATCCAGTTTAGTCCTTTAGAGTTTGTCCACAACCATTTCCACTATCTTAGATCATTCACCACACCATAGACTAAGTGGGGAAAACAGAAAAGGTGAAGAAGAGTGCTCTCTAAAGCCACTGGCTCATACAGCTGTGGTGATAGCCAGGTAAGTAATGAGGTAATGAGTATATAAATCAAGCCTGTCCCCACAGTAAGTTGTTTTTATTCTTTCATATGAGAAAGGGCGTTCTTAGTATTTTCACCTAAAAAAAAAAAAAAAAAAAAAAAGCAAGGGGTTTAAGTCAGTGAGTGCTAATTTTCTTTTGTAATTACAGTATTCATCATGCTGTTACTTTCATAAAATAAAATTATTCCTCAGGTAGTAATTATCAGGTATATTTCCAGGAATTTTAAGTTAAATACAATGTATTTATATTCAACATTTCATAAAATAGAGGCTCAAGTTTAAGAAAATATAAACAGCAACATACAATCAAAACAAAGCATCAGTAGAAAGATGTTGGCCAGAAACAATTACCTTTATGGCTGTATGTTTGTTTTCATCTTCTTCCATCCATAGATCCTGTTCATAATAATATAAGCCATCATTGATAACTTTAGCAAGTTCAGATGTGATTTTTGCCCGAGACATGTGGTTGCCTGTTCGATCTCCTCCGGGATGTTTTTTCACATAAGGTGGTGTCTGAGTTACAATCAAAATCTTGTTTAAGTCTTGGTCATCAATTTCATAATCTGAATCATTATCAGACCAATCAGTAAATGTGTTTCTTCGTCCTATTTGTTCAATCTCTTCATCAAACAAAAAATCAAGTTCTTCTTGTTCTGGTTCTTCTGAAGAACATAGCTGATTTAATGACCCTTCAGGGACAGACACTGATTCCTGAAGGAAGAAATTGGTAATTTATACAAAAAACTTTCTATCACTTTTAAATTAAATGTCATAAAACAGTGTTGCAAGCAGTAAGTAATATCAAGCTTTTATGCTCAATTACTAGTTTAACAGCCAAACTGTAAAAGAAAATCAGGTTAGTATTATTTTGGCCCAGTAAATTTAAGACTAAAGAAAAACACAAAGTTGAATAAAGAAAGGATTACATTAAAGACTCTTTTAGAGTTGGAATAGTCTTAATCATAAATTACATTGCAATGACTCATTTTACTGATGAAAACAAAGGCCCAGAGATATGAAAGTATTTGCCTATGATTTCATAATTATAAACAGAACCAATTATCTGGGTGTGGTTGTAGATTCCTATAATCCCAGCTACTCGGGAGGCTGAGGCAGAAGAATCATTTGAACCTGGGAGGCAAGAAGGTTGCAGTGAGCCCAGATCGCACCATTGCACGTGAGCCTGGGCGGTAAGAGTGAAACTCTGTCTCAAAAAATAAATAAATAAACAGACAGACAGATAGATAGAATCAAGGTCTTCTGATTTTCAGAGTCAATGGTCTTCCCTATTCCAAATCTTTTTACCTCACAATGATAATAACATAGTTTCCTAGCTAATCCCTCTACTCTGTCCTCATCCCCATTCTACATGGCCCAATTTTCATGTCAAATTCACGCTATTATGCAGCAAATGTTAAAATGTCTACTCCTCAGGCCGGGTGCCATGGCTCACACCTGTAATCCCAGCACTTTGGGAGGCCGAGGAGGGTGGATCACGAGGTCAAGAGTTCAAGACCAGCCTGGCCAACATGGTGAAACCCTGTCTCTACTAAAAATACAAAAATTAGCCAGGCGTGATGGCACGCACCTGTAGTCCCAGATACTCGGAAGGCTGAGGCAGGAGAATTGCATGAACCTGGGAGCCAGAGGTTGCAGTGAATCAAGATCACACCACTGGACTCCAGTATGGGCGACAGAGCGAGACTCTGTCTCAAAAAAAAAAAAAAAAAAGACAAATTGTCTACCCCTCTATAGAACTTAAAACAGCTAGGCCAAGTGCAGTGGCTCACGCCTGTAATCCTAACATTTTGGGAGGCCAAAGTGGGCAGATCACCGGAGGCCAGAAGTTCGAGACAAGCCTGGCCAACATGGCGAGACCCCCGTCTCTACTAAAAATGCAAAAATTACCCAGGTATGGTGGCGTGCACCTGTAGTCCTAGCTACTCAGGAGGCTAAGACAGGCTGAGACAGGAGAATCACTTGAACCCCAGAAGCAGAGGCTGCAGTGAGCTAAGATCGTGCCACTGTACTCCAGCCTGGGTGACAGAGCAACACTCCATCTCAAAAACAAAACTTAAAACAGTTGTTGGTTTACATTAAAAGTCTAAGCTTTTAGATGCTAGATCTTCTAATATGTAAACTAGTTTAAAACTCCCAACAGCAGGAAGTAGTTTCTCCTTGGTGTTACCTTCATTGGTCATCCTCTGGCCTATTTTACCCTTCAGTTCATGCTAACTTCCTAGACAATTCCTCCCTTTCAAAACTCCCAATAACATAGATCCATATTCATTTAGTCAGTTGATCATTATCTGAGTGCTCCCTCTGAGCCAGGCACTGTTCTAGACAGGGACGGACAGCAATAAATTTAACAACAACTATGCCCTGATGGAGCTAACAATCTAGTAAACAGAAGGCTGCCCAAGATGTTTTTACTAAAAAAAGACAACTTGTAAAACACTGTGAATATATATTTTTAAAAACATTGATGATGTATTTTAAACTATATACATTGCTTTTCACATTTGCAAGTACATGATAAAAGTCTAAGACAATAAACACCAAACTGTTAAATTTGTTTTTGTAATTTCTAAGGAAAAGACCATTATTAAGAGATGAGGAGTTGAAGATGACTTAAGTTTGCATGCTTATTTGCATTAATAATACACAGTGCAGGCCGGGCGCGGTGGCTCAAGCCTGTAATCCCAGCACTTTGGGAGGCCGAGACGGGTGGATCACCAGGTCAGGAGATCGAGACCATCCTGACTAAGGTGAAACCCTGTCTCTACTAAAATACAAAATTAGCCGGGCGCGGTGGTGGGTGCCTATAGTCCCAGCTACACGGGAGGCTGAGGCAGGAGAATGGCGTGAACCCAGGAGGCGGAGCTTGCAGTGAGTGGAAATCACGCCACCGCACTCCAGCCTGGGCGACTGGAGCAAGACACCGTCTCAAAAAAAAATAATAATAATAATACACAGTGCAAAGAATAAAAGCAATAAATCCACATCAATACTGAAAACATGTATTACTATTAGAAGATCAAAGACTTTTACGACTTTCTGGAAAGCAGAAAATAAATGGGATTGTATTGATAATAAACAAGAGTAGAGAAAACAGCAACCTAGAACTGATACAAAGGTTAAAAGGGAAGCAAAAGCCATTGATACCGCCAGGGTTCTAGAAAGTTTTGAGATGGCAGTTAGAAGGAGTGGGAATGGACTACTGGATGGCAATCAAAATAGGTATTTGGAAAACCAACTATAGAATACAGCTAGAACAGACAATCCAATTCCTTTATCTCAGAATATAAAACTATATAAAGATTGCTTCCAACTAAAAGCCCGAGAATTACTTTCTAAACAAAATAAGATTTCACAAGAGAGGGCTCACGTTTTGGGTACTGGGGCTGAAGAGAAGTTGAACACATCCTAGTATTATTTTGAACCTCTAAAATAGAGCTGGGGGAGGAAAAGAAAAGGTAATTTCACCAATGAATGAGATACACTAAAATTCTACATCTCAGAGAAAAGTACTCCCTTTTTTTTTTTTTTTTTTTTTTTTTTT
>NW_016813944.1:68084-75364 GCF_001698545.2 Rhinopithecus bieti | reverse complement strand
TTTAGCAATTTTGGAGAAAAAGAGCCAGCATCCCTATTCTCTGCCTAGGTGTCCAAGTCCATAGGACGTTTTCACTTACCAAGAGTGTGCAATCGGCTGAGCGCAGTAGCTCACGCTTGTAATCCCAGAAGTTTGGGAGGCCAAGGCAGGTGGATTGCCTGAGGTCAGGAGTTTGAGACCAGCCTGACCAATATGGTGAAACCCCGTCTCTACTAAAAATACACAAAAAAATTAGCTGGGCGTGGTGGCAGGTGCCTGTAATCCCAGCTACTCAGGAGGCTGAGGTAGGAGAATCGCTTGAACCCAGGAGGCAGAGATTACAGTGAGCCGAGATCACGCCACCATTGCACTCCAGCCTGGGCAAACAAGAGCAAAACTCTGTCTCAAAAAAAAAGCTAAAAATAGAGTGTGCAGTCATACCTCACATTAAACAAAACAGCCCTGGATGAGCAGATTAGACCAAAAAAGAAAACCATACCAATTTACTGATATTAATATGAACCATCAACCAAAAATCACCAGATATTAAGAAAGCCTTCAAAAAGCAACCAAAACAATGATAGAAATAATGAAAGTATCAGAAGATAACTTTTTTTAAACACCCAACACCCAGTAGTCAGATGAGCAATCATGGAGGTCCAACATCAGATGAAAACAGATACCAGAAAGTGGAAATAAGAGAAACATTAGTTTCCCCAAAATGAAGGACATGAATACTCAGCACAATGAATAACAATAGACCTGACTGAGCTGGGCGCGGTGGCTCACGCCTGTAATCCCAGCACTTTGGGAGGCTGAGGCAGGTGGATCACGAGATCAGGAGATCAAAACCATCCTGGCTAACACAATGAAACCCCGTCTCTACTAAAACAAAAAAAAAAAAAAAAAAAAAAATTAGCCGGGCATGGTGGTGGGCGCCTGTAGTCCCAGCTCCTTGGTAGGCTGAGGCAGGAGAATGGCGTGAACCCAGGAGGTGGAGGTTGCAGTGAGCCGAGATCACGCCACTGCACTCCAGTCTAGGTGACAGAGCGAGACTCCATCTCAAAAAAAAAAAAAAAAATAGACCTGACTGGGCACGGTGGCTCATGCCTATAATCCCAACACTTTGAAAGACTGAGGTGGGTAGATCACTAGAGCCCAGGAGTTCAAGACTAGCCTGGGCAGCATGGAGAAACCCTGTCTCTACAAAAAATATATATACATACACGAAAATTAGCCGGGCCTGTTGGTTTGTGCCTGTAGTCCCAGCTACTTGAGAGGCTAAGGCAGGGGAATCGCTTGAGCCCAGGAGACAGAGGCTGCAGTGAGCAGAGATCACACCACTGCACACCAGTCTGGGCAAAGGGAGTGAAACTCTCTGCCAAAAAAAAAAAAAAAGATTTTCTGTTTAAAATTAGACCTACACTAAAGCATATCATCTTGAAATTTCAAGAGTGGGGATGAAGAAATGATCTTAAAAATCTCAAGCAAGGACAGGTGCAGTGGTTCACACCTGTAATCCCAACACTTTGGGAAGCCGAGGCCGGCGGATCACCTGGGGTCAGGAGTTCGAGAACAGCCTGGCCAACATGGTGAAACCACGTCTCTACTAAAAATACAAAAATTAGGCCGGGTGCGGTGGACCACACCTGCAATCCCAGCACTTTGGGAGGCTGAGGCGGGTGGATCACCTGAGGTCTGGAGTTCGAGATCAGCTTGGCCAACATGGGGAAACCCCGTCTCAACTAAAAACACAAAAATTAGCTGGGCGTGGTGGTGCGTGCCTATAATCCCAGCTACTCTGGAGGCTGAGGCAGGAGAATCACTTGAACCCTGGATGGGGAGGTTGCAGAGAGCTGAGATCGCGCCACTGCACTCCAGCTTGGGGAAGAGTGAGACTCTGTCTGAAAAAGAAAAAATAGATAAATACAAAAATTAGCGGGGTATGATAGCAGGTGCCTGTAATCCCAGCTACTCACAAGTCTCAGGCAGGAGAATCTCTTAAACCCGGGAGGTGAAGGTTGCAGTAAGCCAAGATCACACCATTGCACTCCACACTCCAGCCTGGGCAACAAGAGATAGACTCCGTCTTTAAAAAAAAAGAAAAAAAAAATCTCAAGCCAGGCACGGCGGCTCATGCCTATAATCCCAGCACTTTGGGAGGCTGAGGCAGGCAGATCAGGAGGTCAGGAGATCGAGAACATCCTGGCTAACACAGTGAAACCCCATCTCTATTAAAAATACAAAAAATTAGCTGGCTGTGGTGACACACGCCTATAGTCCCAGACACTCGGGAGGCTGAGAACAGGAGAATCGCTTGAGCCCAGATGGCAGAGGTTGCAGTGAGCCAAGACTGCGCCACTGCACTCCAGCCTGGGCGACACAGCGAGACTCCATCTCAAAAAAAAAAAAAAAAAAAAATCTCAAGAGGAAAAAAAAAATCACTTGATACAAAGAATGCGAAGGGACTTTTATAAGATGACAAAAGAAACCAAAATGACAAAAGAAAAATGCTTTTAGAATTCCAAAGAAAAATGATGCCCAACCAAGATTTCTATACCCACTCTAGAATGTTTTAAAAGATCACTTTTAAAAGTATATTAAAATAATGTCAATAACTGAGCTACCTCAACAGTTATCTCTGAAATATCTAGGTCCCCAGAACCTAAAGCCATGTTTCCTCCAGGCCAGATCCTCAGTCTGTAGCATCAAAATACCATACATTTCAGATATACTGGCATTCTTTGGCCATAAAACTATACAGTTCTCCTTACACTTTTAAAACCAGCCACCAGAAACAATTTGCTGGTCCTCCACATCACAATCCTCTCAATACCTTCCATCCTCTTTAGAGAGCTTACTTTCAATATTTGAATCTTTTGAGTGGCATTCTTCCCAAGTTTATTTTTAGTGAACTTTTACTTTGAAATAATTATACATTCACATACAGTTGTAAGAAATAATAGAGATCTCATGTATTCTGGTTTCCCCCAATGTTAACATCTTACAAAAATATACTACAACATTCCAAACAAGGTATTGACTTTGATATAAATCAGTCTTAGCTTATACTTCCCCAATTTTACTTGCACTCATTTTTTATTTAGATCAAAGCGATCCTGTCACATATGTGAGTTCGTGTATCTACCACCAGCGAAAAATGCAGAGCAGTACCACCACAAGGATCTCCTATTGCTCTTTTTATAAATATAACCATCTCATTCCCTTATGTACCCCCCACCAAAAATTCATTTTCTTTTCCTTTTGTGCATTTAATCACCAAAACATATATAAAGCTGATGTATAAATCACCAACACTTATATAAACCTTATAAATAATTAACATGGGTATAACTTCAAAATTTATATATTTTCTGCCCAGGCTGCAGAGGCTCACGCCTGTAATCCCAGCACTCTGGGAGGCCAAGGCAGGCGAATTATTTGAGGACAGGAGTTTGAGACCAGCCTGGGCAATATGGTGTAATCCCGTCTGTACCAGAAACACACAAAAAAATAGTTGGGCATGGTGGAGTGAGCCTGTATTCCCAGTAATTCAGGAGGCTGAGGCACAAGACTGTCTTGAACCCAGGAGGCAAAGGCTGCAGTAAGCCAACTTCGCAGCACAGCACTGCAGCCTGGGCGACAGAGCGAGACTCTGTCTCAAAAAGTCATATTTTTTCAACTGTATAAAAAACTGAAATATTATTCAAGTTAAAATTAGTCACAAGTAGAAAAACCAAGACAAAATTCTTTCTTTTTTTTGAGACAGGATCTCACTTTGTTGCCCTCCCTGGATGGAGTGCAGTGGTATGATCATGGCTCACTGCAGTCTTGACCTCCTGAGCTCAAGTGTTCCTCCTGTCTCAGCCTCCTGGGTAGCTGAAACCACAGGCACATTCCACCAAAAAATTAGCATTTAGCTAATTTTTTGAATTATTTGTAGAGACAGGGTCACCCTATGTTGCCCAGGTGGCCCCGAACTCCTGGGCTCAAGCAATCTTCCTGCCTCGGTCTCTCAAAGTGCTGTGATTACAGGCATGGGACACTGTGCCCAGCCTCCAAAATTCTTAAATCATATTCAGAAATAAAAAATATACTTTAAGGCTGGGCGTGGTGGGTCACGTCTCTAATCCCAGCACTTTGGGAGGCTGAGGCGGGTGGATCACGAGGTCAGGAGTTCAAGACCAGCCTGATCAACATGGTGAAACCCCGTCTCTACTAAAGATACAAAAATTAGCCAGGCGTGGTGGCTCGTGCCTATAATCCCAGCTACTCAGGAGGCTGGGGCAGGAGAATCGCTTGAACCCGGGAGGCAGAGTGGGCAGTGAGCCGAGATCGCGCCACTGCACTCCAGCCTGGGTGGTAGGGCGAGACTCCATCTCAAAAAAAAAAAAAAACTTTAAAACTTGATACAACTTCTTTTCCTCATAGAATAACCCATAAGTGTCTACTGAAGGCCAACAATTACAAATTTAAAACTTTGCTAAACTGTTCCAAATTTTACATATGCATCTAACAAATATAAAATGCACTGACCTTATACTCCATCCAGGGTTTATGTCACACTTCACTCAGTCTGTAACAACTTACCCTCAATTTCACTGGTGCTGGCTGATGTCTCTTTTTAACTTCTATCCAAGGTTCTGAGTCCAAGTCAGGCAAACTGGTGGACAAACCTCTAGACATTGCTTGAAGAATACTTGTTTCACTATTTTTCTTTGGGCTCAGTGGGCTTCCAATTCTTGGAGAATTTGGGGCAGACTCTAAAATTTTAAGTTAGTTCTATAGTTAAAATGATAATGGCTTTTCTTACTTATAAAATACATTTCATTTTTTCCTTAAATGGGGCTTGATATTTTTTCACAAAAACATGATCAGTCTCAACTGTAAGCTTTCCAGTGATTTTCAAACCTGAAGATTTACTCAAAAGTGAAACCACTGAATAATTAAAGGAATGTCACCAACTCTTACACAGACCACTACATTCACGCAAACTTCTCAAGAATATCAATGTGATTCACTTCCTAATTATGACAGTACAACTATTAGGAAGTCAAGTTCTCTGAAAAATCTTAGATTAAAATCTATAAATTATAAGGAAATTATGGAATCTCAATTGCTATTAAGCCATAGTTAAGCTAAATGCACATCTTATTCAAGATAAAATTAGTCTCTTGTTCTACTAGGGTCTAAACTAAAGCCGTTATTACTCCTAGTTTTCACATTTCCTTGGCTCAACAAGGTTTGCCTACTGCAATAAATGCAGTGTAGTCATTTACTACTTTGGCTCATACTGAAATACTTTAAAGAGTAAAATGTCGACCAGCCTGACCAACATGGAGAAACCCTATCTCTACGAAATACACAAAATTAGCCGGGCGTGGTGGTGCATGCCTGTAATCCCAGCTACTCAGGAGGCTGACGCAGGAGAATCGCTTGAACCTGGGAGGCGGAAGTTGCAGTGAGCCGAGATGGCGCTACTGCAATCCAGCCTGGACAACAAAAGCCAAATTCCATCTCAAAAAAAAAAGAGTAAATGTTACATCACTACATCCCTAATGCACACAGCCCTGGCATTAAAAGCATTTAAAAGCTGTTGGAATTTAAAATGTCTTTCTATACAGTACACTTCTGTAGGTTTATTTTTAATCAAAATTATAAAATTCAAATTGTAGCCAGGCACGGTGGCTCACGCCTGTAATTCCAGCAGTTTGGGAGGCTGAGGCAGGTGGATCACAAGGTCAGAAGTTCAAGACTAGCCTGGCCAATATGGTGAAACCCCATCTCTACTAAAAATACAAAAAAATTAGCCAGGCCTCGTGGTGGGCGCCCGTAATCCCCGCTACTCAGGAGGATGAGGCAGAAAATTGCTTGAATCCACAAGGTGGAGGTTGCAGTGAGCTGAGATCCGCACTCCAGCCTGGGCGACAGAGCGACACTCTGTCTCAGGAAAAAAAAAAAATCAAATGGCTTCTTTTATAAATATTTTTTCAAAAGTCTAAGAGTATTTAAATATTTTAAGCCACATTCATGTTCAGGTCTGAAGATGCAATATGAACTTACTTTGGACACAAGGTATCTTTAAAAAATGTAATCTCTAAATTAGGTTGTAAGTCTCAAATATACACAATAACATTTATTTTCAAAATGTATACTATAAAATTCTTAACATCATTAACTTCTCTAAGTCAATTCATTGAAAATATGGAGAAGTTAAATGTTAGATGCAGAAAGCTGATATAAATTAACACCAGCAATCTTTTTTTTAATATTTACTAAATGAAAGGCACATTTCAAGAATGGGTTTAAGAAGATTATATCAAGATTTTACGTTCATCTACATGCTAGACATAGATGAGAGTAAAATCAGATAGCTTTAAAATCTTCCCCTTGAACACATGGACTCAACCAGGACTCAACTACTAGATTACTGTATTATTTATAGAAGACTATGTATTTGTTTCATAACAGGAAAAGCTCTAGAACTGTGCTGTGCAACAGAGTAGGCACAGTTGGGTGTGGTGGCTCACACCTGTAATCCCAGCCCTTTGGGAGGCCGAGGCGGGTGGATCACCTAAGGTCAGGAGTTGGAGTCCAGCCTGTCCGACATGGCAAAACCCCATCTCTACTAAAAATACAAAAACTAGCCAGGCGTGGTGGTGGGTGCCTATAATCCCAACTACTTGGGAGGCAGGAGAATCCCTTGAACCAAGGAGGCAGAGGTTGCAGTGAGCCGAGATCGCGCCCTTGCACTCCAGCCTAGGAGACAGAGCAAGACTCCATCTCAAAAATAAATGGATCTATTGAGTTAAACTAAAATATTTATTTAAAATATTAATATTAATTTCAACTGTTTTATAATTTTAAGAATACTAAAATTTTTAGTTATATATATGGCTCACATTTTCATTGGATACTGGTGCTCTATAACTTTATTAACAACACATGTATCACCAATTCATTCACAAAAAAAGTACAAGTGAAATACACACTTTGGATGAACATTAATAGTCCAGTTACAGGAATGGGAAAAATATTAACTCCAGAGAACACTTTTTTTTTTCTTCTTCATGAACCATACAGGAGACTTAATTTTTTTTTTTTAAGAGACAGAGGCCGGGCGCAGTGACTCACGCCTATAATCCCAGCACTTTGGGAGGCCAAGGCGGGTGGATCATCTGAGGTCAGGAGTTCGAGACTAGCCTGGCCAACATGGTGAAACCCCGTCTCTCTAAAAAAATAAAATAAAATAAAAAAATTAGCTGGGCGTGGTGGCAAGCACCTGTAATCCCAGCTACTCG
>NW_016813944.1:55148-66843 GCF_001698545.2 Rhinopithecus bieti | reverse complement strand
AAAAAAAAAAAAAAGGAAAGAAAATTATCAACTAAACTCTCCAAAGATAAATCACCATATACATTTCATCTCTGGTATGATTTTTTTTCTACCTCGGGAGGATCACATTTCTGGGTAATTAAACAGGTTTCCTGAAAAAGGAATTACGTATTTTATGTGTGGCACTTTTTAAAATTCTCATTGAGTGGTGTTAAGAGTCAAAGAAAAAAAAAAGAAAAGAATTACAGTGCCCTTGTGAAGATTATTACAATTTAAAAAAAGAAAAAATAAACCAACATTGTCAGGTACCTGACCTTTCAATTTTGATGAATGAAATCCTTTCATTTAAGTTAATAGTACAATACTAATAATATCCATAAAACTGCAAAATCTGTTTCAGAAGTAATCTTACCATTCCCATAATCAATGTTTTGTGGTGCATAAAGGTAGACTTCTGCTCAGTTCAACCCCTATTAGAAAATTCAACCTCCAGATAGGAAAAAAAAATAGAAATTTTAATCTCTTTGATGAAGAAGACCAATTATGTTAGAATATTTCACCATACAAATCCCTCCAAAATCATAAAGAGTTATGTTGTTAAAATTTTTAAGGTCTTCAAATTTGAGATTAAAATGATATATAGTTTCACTACTTTTCTCTACCCATAGATACATATAAACACAGTCTATGCTTCTTATCCCTATTTCCACTTCAAATTTTTGGTGACATACTACTCCCCATTGACTTAAAGAAACTACGCTTTCTTATCACTAGGAAATTATTAAGGTGAGAAATTTGGGAATTCATGGAAAGAGGTGATTTACATATTTATTCCTATGACCTAATGTGAATCAGTATAATTCTAAGAACCCTCTATCTTTCTGTATTTCTTCATTAATCATCTAGTCGCTGATACATAATCTAAATAACCTAAAATGTATGACATTTGAATATATACTGGCTTGTTTCAGACAATATGTATGTGCATGCATCTGAGTGTATATTAAAAAACACAAAAATGTACAAGACATTATGATTTTATTCTTATAATTTTATTAGTATGCATAAACGGTTGATGGACAGGTATTACCAACTTGACCTATCTTACCTACCCTATAGAGAAAGTATATGTTATTTCATCTAACTTGCCCAATGCCTGTTCACAAGTTGGCTAAAACTATCATCTTGGACCCAAGTTGATACAATAAATAAATCTAACTTATATAATCACCCATTATATCTTAACAAAAAATAAATTAAAAACCACTAGCTAAAATAATGTCACTTTTCTTCAGCTTTTAAAATGCCTGTCCAAACTGCTTACTGGGATTAGAAGCAGAAGCCTGACAAAGAAGCATAAGATAAAAATACTGTGAGACTGCCCATCATCGATGCTTTGTTGATAGGACGTTCTCTCATACTGAAGTATCAAAAATACATTTTGAAGAGTTAAGGAAGAAATACCCTCATCCAGTTCTTAAATTCCTTACCCCTTAAGTGTCCACATTAATAAGTCTTATATCCAAGTGAAACATCATGACAATATCTGAGTTTTGCAATGTACACTACACTGAAAGGCAAATCAAATAGCAAAGTACTTAAGAATCTGGGAAATGCTACTCAATCCCCTTTTTCTGCTTTATTCATCTGGACACAAGTACATAACCCTGGAAACAGAAAACATACTCTTGTGGTATTTCCAGAATAATAATTAACTTTCCCACCATGAATAAAAGCAGCCCATGCAGCCCAGGCCAATTACACAGAAATAGGCAGCTCCTATAAAACGAGTAGCAGTCCTCTGGTCTGTCTCTCATTATCGCAAAGGTGGTTATCTCCACTGCAGTGTTGGCCCAACTTCCTCCACCAGGAGGTGGGAATAGACATTCTTGAACAGAAGACAGTCTGATTGCTTTCATTTTTGCAGCAGGATTTGTTCCAGTATTTATAATGGCATTTCAGTGAGTCACCTATTCCACTGCATATTCCGATCAAATGACATCCAAGAGCTTCAGAAGATCATCACCCTGACTGAAAAAAGTTTAAGCACACATTTTTTTCCCAAGAGGGAAAGTCTTAAAAATGATCCAGGAAAAAATTATTAACATTAAAGCTTTTGGAAATTCTAAACACAGCCAAATTAAAGAGAATCCCAATTCTGATTTAGAATGTAGGTCATCTTATCTTTCCAAGACAAGATTAAAGCACATTGGTAACAAAATTAAAGACTACCCCACTCTTGAGTATAAGACCTTTTTAGAATAATCCAATCATACTATTCCAATTTTACCAGGGAAAACAGGATATATATCTAGTTATTTAGTAAAAATAAAAGAAAGAAACTCCATACATGACAAAGTACACATATAATTTAAGAACAAGAAACATAAGACAGCTTTCCTCATAATTTTTAAATCCTTAATTTATACCTCTGTGAGTGAGGCAATATGAATACAAAATGGGACATCAAAAGTCCTTCAGTTAGCTTTAATTTTCCTATCAAATCTAAATAAACTATAAATAAGTAAGTAAACTGGACCAAATAACCTACTGTTACATCGTTTGCTCTAGAAGAAAAGATGTTACCTGTATGTGAGCAAAAGGCTTGGCCTGGTACAAACTCTGGACAATCAATCAGTTGAGAGAAGTCTGTTGGTGGCACATTGCGTGGAGGAGGGCCTGGAATTGGCCATTTTTCTGGTTCTATCTTTTTTCTCATTTTCTCATCCACAATTTCTACTTCTGTGCTATCCTTCAGTGCCTATTAACAGAAATTGAGCTATTAAAATTATGAGCTATTTCACTGCCTATGCTATACTTCTAAGAACCTAAAAATTTGAAAATCTGAAATTAGCAAACTAATTTGCAGTTAATGATTCTAAACAATCCATAACTACATAGAACACAAGTTTTAAAATCATTTGTGCCTGTAAAGTAACAAATATCCTGATCTCCCACTTATTTAACTTCAGATGATAAATTTTTCACAATTAGAATAGTCATTTAAGGAATACTGAAGCAGCTAGAAGCAAACTGACTTTTACTATTTTCTTCTCTCTCTCATATTTCCTTGTCTTCCATTAAAATATCACCAAATAAAATTTAGGCATTTTATTATTGTAATAATTACCACAATTTATTGAATAATAAGTACTACATGTACTCATGATTCCTCACAATACCTCACAAAGAAGGTATCACGCCTACATATAGATGAGGAAACTGAGGCTCAAAGAAATAAACTTAATCGAAGATCATAGATCTATTATGAGACAACACCAGGACTCAAACCATTATCTAACTGCAACTAAAAGTCTTAGCCATTAGGCTATGATGCCTCCCCAATATGTACTATAATTTAAGGATAAAACAAAACTAGGCCAAAATTTCTTCAAGATACAAACCAAAGCCTTACTGATTTAACTTCTCACTGAAGTACAGGAGTACTCACCTTTTAGAAATTAGGATAAATACAAAATGTATAATATAAAAACAATACAAAGTTATATGTACATTAACTTATAAAAATTAAAGCCCACTACATTTTAGTTGGAGAACATGCTGTATATAATTAAGAACATTAACAGGGCGAGGTGCTCACGCCTGTAATCCCAACGCTTTGGGAGGCCGGAGCGGGTGGATCATGAAGTCAGGAGATCGAGACCATCTTGGCCAATATGGTGAAACCCCATCTCTACTAAAAATACAAAAATTAGTTCGGCATGGTGGCACGTGCCTGTAATCCCAGCTACATGGGAGGCAGAGGCAGAGGCAGGAGAATCACTTGAACCAGGGAGTCAGAGGTTGCAGTGAGCCGAGCTCACACCAGTAGACTCCAGCCCGGAGACAGAGCAAAACTCCATCTCAAAAAAAACAAAAAAATATAATATTATCCATTCAGAAATGAACAGATTTTGAAAAAAGAACCTACTCTTGCTCTTAATACTAGTATGGTACTTAACTCTCAAGTTATATTTCTCATAACTGGGTATTTCTTTTTTATTATTATTTTTATTTTTTGAGATAGTCTCGCTCTGTCACCCAGGCTGGAGTACAGTGGTGTGAACTTGGCTCACCGCAACCTCCACCTCGCAGGTTCAAGCACTTCTCTGCCTCAGCCTCCCGAGTAGCTGGGATCACAGGCGGCACACCCAGCTAGTTTTTTGGACTTTTAGTAGAGACGGGATTTCACCAAGTTGGCCAGGCTGGTCTTGCACTCCTGACCTCGTGATCCACCCGCCTCAGCCTCCCAAAGTGCTGGGATTACAGGGGTGAACCACTGCGCCCGGCCATAACTGGGCATTTCTTTAAATTACAATTAGGACTTATTTTAAATGAAACTCCTTTGAGAAGGGAGTCTGAAATATAAAATGGAGAAAGATAGGAAAGAATCCTATGGTGAAAGTTTTAAATGAGTAAAATCAGTATATTTTCCCCAACATATATTTTCCTCATTTGGTCCACTGAAAGACCCAGAAGCAATGATGACCCAGTAGCAAACAGTAGGCCCAGCATCCAAACCATGCAACGACATGGATGAATGTCAAACACTACCAATGAAAAGAACCCAAAGACAGAAGAAATCAATTTATACAAATGCCAAGAACAGACTAATCTAATCTATGATATGAAAATCAGAAAAGTTGTTGGAGAGGCTGTGTGAAACTGACTAGAAAGAGCCATGAAGGAAGTTTTTAGAATAATGAAAGTATTCTACATCTTGTTTGGGGTAATGCTTATGTTTAATTTTTCAAAACTCAACAGCGAACACCTAAGATCGCTATATTTTACCATACGTTATCTATCCCTGAATGTTAAAAAAAAAAAAAAAAATTCCTTGAAACTTTCCCATATGTTTAAATTTCCCAAAGTAAAGTTGTGGAAAAAGACTGCCAATAGTGTTGTTTTCTAGTGAAGCAAGTCAAATTCCCAATAGTGGTAGTTTTGATTGGTTCGATACTTTAAAAAAATGTTTAGCAGTATCTACATAGAAAAATTAACCGTTGCTGGGCATGATGGCTCAAGCCTGTAATCCCAGCACCCATCACTTTGAGGCGGCTGATCACCTGAGATCAGGAGTTCGAGACCAGCCTGGCCAACATGGTGAAACCCTGTCTCTACTAAAAATACAAAAACTTAGCCAGGCTTGGTGGTGGGTGCCTGTAATCTCAGCTACTCGGGAGGCTGAGGCAGGAGAATCGCTTGAACCTGGGAGGTGGAAGATGCAGTGAGCTGAGATCAGGTCAGTATAACTCCAGCCTGGGCCACAGAGTGAGATCAGGTCAATATAACTCCAGCCTGGGCCACAGAGTGAGATCGGTATCAAAAAAAAAAAAAAAAAAAAAAAAAAAAAAAAAAAAAAAAAAAAAAAAAAAAAAGGAAGGAAGGAAGGAAGGAAGGAAGGAAGGAAGGAAAGAAAGAAAGAAAGAAAGAGAAAGAGAAGAAAAAAAGAAAAGATTAACTGTTATTATTCATACAATGGAAAAACTACCAAAAAACAGAAAGTAAACAACTGTTATACACCAATATGAATAAATCTCACAGAAATAACTTCAGAAATAAAATCAGATATAAAAGTCATAACACCCTTTACGTGAAATTCAAAAAACAGGAGAGAGACCTCTTAAAAGGGGGAGCAGTGGTACTGACTAGGAGGGTACAGAAGGCAGCTTGCTTGGGTCTTGAAAATGTTCTATATGTTAATCTGGATGGCAGTTACCTGACCGTATACACAGGAAAAAATATCATCTCTAATCTTATGAGTTACAATATATAATGTATAAAGGCCAGGCACGGTGGCTCACACCTGTAATCCCAGCACTTCGGGAGGCTGAGGCAGGCGGATCATGAGGTCGGGAGTTCGAAACTAGCCTGACCAATATGGTGAAACTCCGTATCTACTAAAAACACAAAAATTAGCCAGGTGTGGTGGCGAACGCCTATAATCTCAGCTACTCAGGAGGCTGAGGCAGGAGAATCACCTGAATCCAGGAGGCAGAAGTTGCAGTGAGCTGAGATCGCCCAACTGCACTTCAACCCAGTCGACAGAGCGAGACTCCATCTCGAAAAAAATAAGTAAAATAATAATAATGTATAAATTAGGCCTCAATTTAAAATAAAATATTTAAAGAAAAACTTGTGGGATGAAAAAGCTCAAAGTTCTTTATGTACAGCTACTAAAGCCTCTTCCAATACATGCTTTTTATAAAAACTAAAAAAGAGGAGGCCGGGCACGGTGGCTCACACCTGTAATCCCAGCACTTTGGGAGGCCGAGGCAGGCAGATCACTTGAGGTCAGGAGTTCCAGACCAGCCTGGAAAACACGGCAAAAACCCGTCTCTACTAAAATGCAAAAATTAGCTGAGCGTGGTGGCAGGAGCTTGTAATCCCAGCTTCTCAGGAGGCTGAGGTGGAAGAATTGCTTGAACCCGGGAGGCAGAGGTTGTAGTGAGCCAAGATCGTGCCACTGCACTCCAACCTGGGTGACACAGTGAGACTCTGTCTCAAAAAAAAAAAACAAAAGAGGTAGGGGCATAACAAATATTGTATGTAGTAAGGTATCATAGTATTCTCTTATATAAACCAACTATCTCAGGAGGAAGACACAAGAAAGAAGTAACACTGACCACTACCAAGGCAGGTAACTCATTCACTGTTGGTGAAAAATGGGAAAAAAATTTTTTACCATATACCATTTTTTTCCTTGGACAACCACTGGAAGATAACCATATAACCTTCTGAGTTTTGAATTTTGTGTAATTTATTTCCTATTTAAAAATAATAAATTTAAAAGGGAAGTGAAGAACACAGAAAGTGAAACATTTGGCCGGGCACGGTGGCTCAAGCCTGTAATCCCAGCACTTTGGGAGGCCGAGACGGGTGGATCACGAGGTCAGGAAATCGAGACCATCCTGGCTAACACGGTGAAACCCCGTCTCTACTAAAATACAAAACTAGCCGGGCGAGGTGGCGGGCGCCTGTAGTCCCAGCTACTCGGGAGGCTGAGGCAGGAGAATGGCGGGAACCCGGGAGGCGGAGCTTGCAGTGAGCTGAGATCTGGCCACTGCACTCCAGTCCGGGCGACAGAGCGAGACTCCGCCTCAAAAAAAAAAAAAAAAAAAAAAAAAAAGAGAAACATTCATCACTCAGGCCTTAAAAGGATCATATAGAAACTACACCATGCACAAAATTAAGGTAAAGACGAGAAGAAACAGAGTTACACATATTTTTATTAAAAACCAAGCCTTGGTAATCCTGAACTCCTAAACAATGAGTTACTGGGTACATCAATATTTTCCAGTATCTGAGGTTTTATCTGACTTAGCTATTAATTTTGGTCCTTTTCTTAATGATACACACCTACTATTATGAATAACTACCAATGCTGGAATACATAGATGTTGCATTCTGCCTGGTAGTAAAAGAAAGACTTGAATGTGCAAAGACCTGGAGATAAAAAGAAAAGAGCACAAGTTCTGAGGAACCACAAGTTCAGACAATTTAGAAAACAAAGTTTGAGATGAAAGTAGCAGGTACAGTTCTGAGGCTGATATTATATTAATTATTCCTCTCAATCCTCATACTCTATTATAGCTTAAGTATTATTTGCTATATTTTAACAAGAAAATTGAAGCATGAAGATGTTATGTAATTACTTAGTTATACAACTGGTAAGCCAAAGAACTAGGATCAATTTGCTCTAATAAACGGAAGACACAAAAAGCTTTCAATTATGGGGAAGACATCAAGAATGCAGTAAGCTAAAAAATAAATGAGTGGAAAAGAATCAGATTCAACAAATTTGGTTTGCGTATGCATATTTAACCAGGGCAGATACAGGTACCAGCTAAAGCATTTTGCTTCTCTCGAGAGCTTTTCAAGAAAGGAAAAACTCGAGCATATTCAAATACATACAGGAAGAAGATGGTAGAAATGAAATGCATGAAGATAAAGGAGTTACCAACAGAAGGACATCGTTTAAGACTAACAATAATAGCAAATGTTTACTTATTTAGAGCTTACTACCTTTGGCAGATACTTTCATTAATACAATTCATCATCACGACAACCCTAGGAAGTATATATTACTGTCTCAGGACACTGACCATAGTCACAGAACTACAAGGGACAAATTCATAGGTCCATGATCTTTCTATCTTTACACTGCAATGCACAATGAAGCCTTACTTTCTTAACAGTAAGTGCATAATGGTAGGTGCATAATGAATGTTAAGTGAATGCAGACTTATATTCTTCTAAATTGCTATGTTTACGTGTTTCTGCTTTTCAATAGTGGTATTTTTTACTGTATCATTAGCTACTGTATCAGTGCTAACCATAACAGCAGCTCAAAGTTTCCTTTTAAAAATCCTTCCTAACTGTTGTAGGTAGTAAAAACAAAATGTCAATGATCTTAAAATTGTGCTTGAGGATTTAATGGACTACAAATAGACCAAAAAGGCATACAATAATAAAATTACAACTATATTCGTACAGAAGTAGACAGGGAAAAAATGGCAACAACTTCACAAAAAATGGCAGCTGAGTTGGACCTTTGCTATAGCACAATGGCAGCAGTTAATAAACTCATTCTAATGCCGGGGGCAGTAGCTCACTCCTGTAATCTCAGCACTTTGGGAAGCTGAAACAGGAAGATTACTTAAGGCCAGGAATTCCAGGAATTGGAGACCAGCCTGGCCAACATGGTGAAACTCCATCTCTACTAAAAAATGAAAATAAATAAGTAAGTAAATAAAGAAACAAACTCATTCTACTATGAATCGTAATATTTGCTCTAAGAACAAATTTTGCAAAAAAAACTAATTTTCTCTGTTAATTACAATATATAGAAACCTTACATACATATCTATAAACAAATGCAATAATGACGTTTGCTGACAGTAATTATTTTCATGAAACCGAGAACCATTAATTATACACCAACAAATCATTATTTTATGTTGTTTTTAAAACATGGATTTTACTATAGTAAAATCAATTCTCCTGTCTCAGCCTCCCGAATAGCTGGGATTACAGGCACGTCACCATGTCTGGCTAATTTTTGTATTTTAGTAGAGACAGAGTTTGACCATGTTGACCAAGCTGGTGTCAAACTCCTGACCTCAAGTAGTCCACCCGCCTTGGCCTCCAAAAGTGCTGGGATTACAGGTGTGAGCCACCGCGCCCAGCCCCATAGTTGATTTTTAAAATAGGAAGCACAAATGTGTTCAAAAACTTGCTATTCAAAGAAGCCTGTTAAGAAATGAGGGTGGGCACAGTGGCTCATTCCTGTAATCCCAGCACTTTGGGAGGTCAAGGCAGGTGGATCACCTGAGGTCAGGAGTTCGAGACCAGCCTGGCCAACATGGTGAAACCCTGTCTCTATTAAAAAATACAAAAATTAGCCGGGCATGGTGGCGGGTGCCTGTAATCCCAGCTACTCAGGAGGCTGAGACAGGAGACTCGCTTGAGCCCGGGAAACGGTGGTTGCAGTGAGCCAAGATCACACCATTACACTCCAGCCTGGGTGACAGAGCAAGACTCTGTCTCAAAAACAAAAAAGAAAAGAAAAGAAAATGAAAAGACAAAACTAGGAAAAGACATTTGCAAAATACATATAATGGACTTGTATCCAGAATAAAGAACTCATACAATTATCTTTTAAAAAACACTCCAATAATAATGAACAAAAAATCTGAACAGACATTTCCACTAATATGGTATGCAGATAAAAAAGCACATGAAAAAATGCTGACAGCTTTAATCACTAGGGAAATGCAAATTAAAACCACAATAAGTCGGGCACAGTGGCTCATGCCTGTAATCGCAGCACTTTGGGAGGCTGAGGCGGGCAGATCACAAGGTCAAGAGATCAAGACCATCTTGGCCAACATGGTGAAACCCTCATCCCTACTGAAAACACAAGTCAGATGGGCGTGGTGGTGCGTGCCTGTAGTCCCAGCTGCTTGGGAGGCTGAGGCAGGAGGATCACTTGAACCCAGGAGGCGGAGGTTGCAGTGAGCCATGATCACACCACAGAACTCCAGCCTGGGCAACAGAGAGAGACTCTGTCTCAAAAAACAAACAAAAAAACACAATGAGAGGCCAGGTGCGGTAGCTCACGCCTGTAATCCCAGCACTTTGGGAGGCCAAGGCAGATGGGTCGCCTGAAGGTCAGGAGTTCGAGACCAACCTGGCCAACATGGTGAAACCTCATCTCTATTAAAAATATAAAAAATTAGCTCAGCGTGGTGGCAGGTGCCTATAATCCCAGATACGTGGGAGGCTGAGGCAGGAGAACTGCTTGAACCCAGGAAGTGGAGGTTGCAGTGAGCCAAGATCATGGCATTGCACTCCACTCCAGCCTGGGCAACAAGAGCAAAACTGAAACTTTGTCCAAAAAAAAACCAAAGAAGCCCACGATGAGAAACCACTACATATCTATTATTCAAAAAACTGACAATATAAGCCATGATAAGACTGAGGAACAAGTCCCATACATAATGGTGGGAATGTAAAATGGTAAAGTCACTTTGGACGATAGGTTGGCATTTTCTTATAAAGATAAGCATATACTTACTATACTTTTTTCCAGCAATCACAATACTATTTATCCAACAGAAATATATATATATATCCCTATAAAGATCTTCATGCTTTACTCATACTCTCCAAAACCATAAACAATCTGAATGTCCACCAACATGTGAATGGATGAACTGTGGTATATCCACATCATGGAATACTAGTCAGCAATATGAAAGAACAAACTACTGCTACATGCAACATAGGTGAATCTCAAAAGCACTATACTAAGCGAAAAATCAGAAACAAAAGACTACAACTTTTAAAAATTTTATGATAGTCTGGAAAATGCAAAGCTATAGAAGTATAGGGATAAAAAGCAGACTAGTGGCCAGGCGTGGTGGCTCACATCTATAACCCCAACATTTGGGAAAGCCAAGGCACGTGGATCACCTGAGGTCAGAAGTTCAAGACCAGCCTGGCCAACATGGGGAAACCCTGTCTCTACTAAAAATACAAAAATTAGCTGGGTATGGTGGCGCACTCCAGTCATCCCAGCTACTTGGGAGGCTGAGGCAGGAAAATCGCTTGAACCTGGGAGGTGGAAGTTGCAGTGGCCCAAGATTGTACCACTGCACTCCACACTGGGCAACAGAATGGGACTCTGTCTCAAAAAAAAAAAAAAAAAAAAAAGCAGATTAGTGATTGGGGTTACCAAGGGCTGTGTGTAGGGAAAAAAACTGGCTAGAAAAAAAAAAAAAAAAAAGATGTCGAAAAAAAAAATACATTTCTAGAAACAGGCCAGATGAGAGATTTTTTTTTTTTCCCCCCAAAGTGCTGGGATTACAGACATGAGCCACCATGCCCAGCCAGAAGGACTATTTTAAATTAGCCTTTCAATACGTGGGAACGGCTGGGCATGATGGCTCACACCTGCAATCCCAGCATTTTGGGAGACGGAGGTGGGTGGATCACGAGGTCAGGAGTCTGAGACCAGCCTGGCCAAGATAGTGAAGCCAAGTCTAAAATACAAAAAGTAGCCAGGCATGATGGTGCGTGCCTGTAGTCCCAGCTACTCAGGAGGCTGAGGCAGCAAAATCGCTTGAACCCGGAAGGTGGAGGTTGTGGTGAGCCGAGATCGTGCCACTGCACTCCAGCCTGGGCAACAGAGCAAGATTGTCTGGGAAAAAAA
>NW_016813944.1:53257-54811 GCF_001698545.2 Rhinopithecus bieti | reverse complement strand
TTTAAAACAGGTTGACTAATTGAGGGGGAGGGGAAGGAGAAAATATGTAGTAACGTCATTAGCAATACTTTCAGGGGTTTCCAAGGTTAGACATTTATGAAGGTTTTACAAACCAGAAAAACGTCATGGAACGCTGTCTGAGCCTCAAGTAACTATAGATTGTCTGTTTTTAATACTCTGTTTTTTAGAGAAGTTTTAGGTACAAAGGAAATTTGAGTGGAAAGTACAAATTGTTCTTCAAATGAGCAATTACCTCTAAGATGAGATTAAGGTTTGTAGTGAGAGCCTGAACACGCTGAAAACCAGCAATCAGGGAAATAGGCAAGAAACCTTGTTCATCCATCTTTCCCCGAAGAAAGAAGTCTCGTTCCAAATTTTCTACACTGAAGTAATATTCACTGAAAAGAGAAATTAGAATTTCATCCATTTATTCAGTAGAAAATAAATATTTCTACTGCTCACACACTAACTGTGAAAACCAATCATTAACATGAAAATATTGTAATTTGGCTAACAATATGTATAGGTCTAATACAACATAGATAGGGAAACATAAGATAGCAAAAAACCCTACTGAATTAATTTCTCTTATACTTAAAATACTGATTATTTTCCAAAAAATTAATAACTTCTATTTAAATCAGCTTCACTAAATATAAAGAATTAACCTGCTCATTTTACTTTAAGATAGTTCAATAATTGATTTTAATGAGTTAATTAGATGAAAATCTTTACAAAGCCACTTCTACTTGTTTCATTTAAGTATTAGATAACAAAGCTAATCACATGTTAGCATAATGCCTGCCAATTTTTTCCCAGTCACTGAGAAGAATGGTATACTGGAAGTATCCTTTGTCAAATTCGCATACAGAAAAGTAGTTCGTTTTGTTTTCTAAATTGACAAAGTACTGACATGTTTAACACTTCTGAAGCCTAGTAACCAGCACAATGCTTAGTTAAAAACTTAGTGAACATGGCCAGGCGCGGTAGCTCATGACTGTAATCCCAGCACTTGGGGAGGCTGAGACAGGCGGATGACCTGAGGTCGGGAGTTCAAGACCAGCCTGATCAACATAGAGAAAACCTGTCTCCACTAAAAATACAAAATTAGCCAGGTGTGTTAGCGCATGCCTGTAATCCCAGCTACTCAGGAGGCTGAGGTGGGAGAATCCCTTGAACCCAGGAGGCAAACGTTGCAGCGAGCCAAGATCGCGCCATGCACTCAAGCCTGGGCAACAAGAGCAAAACTCCGTCTCAAAAAAAAAAAACTTAGTGAACACACAGGCATATGTGCACATATATATTTTGAATGATTTAAGTCCTCCATGCTTCTTTCTTTGATAGACAGACTATAAGATATTAAGGGTGGGCCGGGCGCGGTGGCTCAAGCCTGTAATCCCAGCACTTTGGGAGGCCGAGACGGGCGGATCATGAGGTCAGGAGATCGAGACCATCCTGGCTAATACGGTGAAACCCCGTCTCTACTAAAAAATACAAAAAACTAGCCGGGCGACGAGGCGGGCGCCTGTAGTCCCAGCTACTCGGGAGGCTGAG
>NW_016813944.1:33827-50648 GCF_001698545.2 Rhinopithecus bieti | reverse complement strand
AAAAAAAAAAAAAAAAAAAAAAAAAAAAAAAAAAAAAAAAAAAAAAAAAAAGAATGTAAATATCCCAATTTTCCTTTAATAGTTTGATATTTATCCAATTGTCAGAGTGCAAAACTCTCTCAAAGACTACTGAAATACTACTGACATCTCAGTAACACTAGTAAATCATTTACTCTTTTTTTTTGAGATGGAGTTTCACTCTTATTGCCCAGGCTGGAGTGCAATGGCATGATCTCAGCTCACTGCAGCCTCCATCTCACAGGTTCAAGCAATTCTCCTGCCTCACTCTCCTGAGTAGCTGGGACTACAGGCGTGTGCCACCTTGCCCGGCTAATTTTTGTATTCTTAGTAGAGATGGGGTTTCACTACGTTGGCCAGCCTGGTCTCGAACTCCTGACCTCAGATGATCCACCTGCCTTGACCTCCCAAAGTGCTGGGATTACAGGAGTGAGTCACCTCATCCTGGCCTCATTTACTCTTTTTAAACACTGAAGGAAAAAAATCTAAGTCCTAAAGAAATGAATATTCTGATGGTTGTTACACCTCAAAAGCCTTATTCATAATGTCTGGCATGTGGTAGATACGTAATACATGTGTTAAAATTCTAAAATTTCATGCAGGGCGTGGTGGCTCATGCCTGTCATTTCTACATGTTGGGAGGCCATGGCGGGTGGATCACCTGAGGTCAAGAATCCGAGACCAGCCTGACCAACATGGTGAAACCCCGACTTTACTAAAAATACAAAATTAGTCGGGCATGGTGTTGCATGCCTGTAATCCCAGCTACTTGGGAGACTGAGGCAGGAGAATCACTTGGACCTGGGAGGCAGAGGTTGCAGTGAGCCGAGATTGCACCATTGCATTCCAGCCTGGTTGACAACAGCAAAACTCCATCTCAAAAGAAAAAAAAAAATTCGAAAATTTCAGACATTAAGACATTTGATTTAGTCACAAGTTACAACTGGTCTTAGCTGTGAGATGTGAACTTCCCTAAATCAATAATAAACTGTCCCAGCCAGGCAAGGTTGCTCACGCCTATAATCCCAGAACTTTGGGAGGCTGAGATGTGTGGACCACTTTGAGCTCAGGTACCCGAGACCAGCCGGGGGAACATGGCAAAACCCTGTCTATAATAAAAATACAAAAATTAGCTGGGCACAGTGTCACGTGCCCATAATCCCAGCTATTCGAGAGGCTAAGGCAGAAGAATTGCTTGAACTCAGGAGGCGGAGGTTAAGGTGAGCTGAGATTGCACTGCTGTACTCCATCCTGGGTGACAGAGTGAGACAATGCCTCAAAAAAAAAAAAAGAAAAAAGGAAAAAACCTCTAAAGAGCTGCAAATCTGTCATCTCTCAGTGCCAAGAGAGATTATCACAGCTAGAAATAATCAAGATCTTTACATTTTAATGCTGACATCACAAACAATTAATATAAATTTTCACTTAAAATATTAAAAACAAGTAAGTAGGCCAGGCATGGTGGCTCACGCCTGTAATCCCAGCACTTTGGGAGGCCAAGGAGGGCGGATCACAAGGTCAGGAGTTCGAGACCAGCCTGACCAGAAAGATGAAACCCCCGTCTCTACTAAAAATAGAAAAATTAGCTGGGCGTGGTGGCATATGCCTGTAATCACAGCTACTCGGGAGGCTGAGGCAGGAGAATCGCTTGAACCCAGGAGGCGGATGTTGCAGTGAGCCGAGATCGTGCCATTGCACTCCAGCCTGCACAACAAGAGCAAAACTTCGTCTCAAAAAAAAAAAAAAAAAAAAAAAAAAATTTAAACAAAAGACCTTCAACCATTTTGAATACTTTTAGGCCTCATACTTTACAATTCATTTTGCATCATTTTTCCACAGGTGTCAGGAAAACTTTTGGTGACTTCTCAAAAAGAAAATCAAAATCTTAATCAATCAGCCTATCTATATATTAGAAACCAAATAATGCAAGGTAAAAAGCACGACTCCTTCAAAGCCACATCTCCACTAATCAAATAATGGTAATAATAACAAGCCACACTAAACCTAGTGCTCTACTAACATTTGCCAAAACCCCTACTGCTAGATCAACCAAAAAAAGAGGCATGACCAATGCCATGTCTGACATTTTGCTCAGTGTCCTAGGGACATCATCAAGTCCTACCTTAGAGGCTCTGGATTCTACACTGCATGATCAGAAATTTTGTCAACACTGAAGTAGCTCTGCTCCTCCCTCACTTGTATGAGCACTGGAGGCCGATTATCCTGACATGGAGTTGCATGTCCACTGTCAGGTCTCAGAAGGGGCTTGGCAGCAAAAGTTACAAAAAAGACAGTAATAGTGGTATGAAGTTGACAGCCACATGTCAAGCACTTTCTGCCCATAAAAAGGCCCTTTTCTTCAGTGTTTGCATCAACTGTAACAAAAGAAGCAAGAACAAAATAAACAAGTTGCTCCACACTGTAAGCAAATTGGATCCACCATGAAGGCAACCCAGGAAGGTACCTGGCTGATAATGACAAAGAAATTTTCTAGTAACAGAGTAGAGTCTATTTTATTTTGGAAAAAATAGATGATTCTAAAATACTTATGCCCTTTCAAAAATAGCCCTTTTCCTTCACCTTGTAAGGAGAGAAAAATTTCAAGTTTTAACAAATTGGTTGTGCAAACTGCTTGGCAACATTTTTCTCTTGCCTATAAATAAGCAAAATATCCTATATAATACTAATACGCATAGGGTTTGTTTCTCCTTTCAGAAAATAGAGCTGATATTCTCCTGACTTCACATTCAGCACCCAAAAAGCAACTACTATGAGAACTAGAGTAAGAAGTCTGAACTAACATATAAGGTAGTCCCCATTTAATTACATGTCACAAAGAAAAACTCAGAAGATAAAAAAAAAATTTAGAATTCAGAAGTCAATTGCTAAGAAGAAAATTAAAAGATTTTGTTATTTATGTTCATTTGCAAATTCTAATATAAACATCTACTGGCAAATAATAAGCCAAATTTTACTTGTTCAATTTCAAGTATATATAGAGAAGCTTTACAGTCTTATATTTATTCATATTATGCAATAACATTTTACCTAATCTCCTTTAAGGAGAAAATATCTAGTATAGAAGCCAGGAGACTTATATAAACAACATAAACCAAATATAAAATTTTCAAATACCTATTTTAATCATATTCCCTAAAATATATAATCAAAATAATTTTTAACATTTTCCAACCTTTACTAATAAGTAGCTTTAAAAATGTTATAACAGGCCAGGCATGGTGGCTCACACCTATAATCCCAGCACTTTGAGAGGCCAAGGTGGGCAGATCAGCTGAGGCTGAGAGTTCAATACCAGCCTGGCCAACATGGCGAAACCCGTTCTCTACTAAAACTACAAAAATTAGCCAGGTGTGGTGGCATGTGCCTGTAATTCCAACTACCCAGGAGGCTGAGGCACGATAATACTTGAACCCGGGAGGCAGAGGCTGCATCGAGCCAAGATCATACCACTATACTCCAACCTGGGCAACAGAGCGAGACTCTGTTTCAAAAAAAAAAAAAAAATTATAACATATTCATTATCAGTAACATTAAAGTTTTGATATTGCCACAGATTTTGCTATCCCATCTGCTTACATCAAACATCCACTTACATTTGACGCTTAATATACTCTTTAAGCAATGCTTCTTCCACAGGATACACCTGTACACCTGTACCATCATCATAGTAATACATCATACTGGTATTAAGTTCTGTTTGAAATGGTTGATCAGTCCTTTCACCATGTTCTTGATAACCATATGAATAATCAAAGTTCACTTGATGTGAATAAAGAAAAAGAAAGGTAATCACATATTAGAAAAAAAATAGTTACTATGGATAAAGTGAAGAACTTCAAAGGTTAACAAACATAAAACCATCTATTACCAGACAAAGAAAATAAGAAAATTAGTTAAAACATAATAGAGGATAGTTGCTCTATTTTTTTTTCAAAGTTTATCTAATTTAACAAAACAAAAATTATGTCATACATCGAGGATTTCCTCTGCCTCGTCCTCTTCCCCGTCCTCGGCCTCTTCCTCGACCTCTAAAGGAACCTCGGATATTACCACCCTCACTTCTCACACTGGAAACTTCATCTTGATCATCTCTTTTTTCTCTATCTCGCCTCCAACCTTTTAAAATAAAATATTTTATATACTTCGATTTGCCAAGTAAAATAACATGATTGTCTTTATGAAAACACAGTGGCCACCTTCTTCCACTTCGTCACTAATTAACAGTAGCCAGGCATTTTTCAGATGGATACAAACTGAAGAGATCCAACAAGAATTTATCAAAAATATCTCTAGCATAAAACAGAGCCTAAAAAGTACTGGCATATGAAGAATACATTCTAACAAGTAAAATCACATATTAGAAAGATAAAGAGATAGTTTTATTAAGATTGTGCTGATAAAGATTCAAGAAATTCCAAGACTACTAATTTGTACTGTATAAAACTCCTAAAAAACACTTCTCACAAAATATTTAAGGATGGTTCTATTTAAGTAAATGACATTCCTTATAAAGTAAAAAGGAAATGAAAACACGAAACAAATTGAGAAAAGATATCTGAAGCGAAATACAGAAATTCTATCTAGAGTACATGTAAGAACCATACCACTCTCTCTCATGCAACACACACACACACACACACACACATACAACCACTCAATGGGGAAAATATCTAAAATACAAGCAGGGCAAAAAAATGCAAGTGGACAATAAATACTGAAAACGCTGCCTACCAATGAGTCAATAATCATACGAGGCCGGGCACAGTGGCTCAGGCCGGTAATCCCAGCACTCTGGGAGGCCGAGGTGGGCGGATCAACTGAGGTCAGGAGCTGGAGACCAGCCTGGCCGACATAGTGAAATACCGCCTCTACTAAAAATACAAAAATTAGTCGGGCACTGTAGCACACACCTGTAATCCCAGCTACTCAAGAGGCTGAGGGAGGAGAATCACTTGAACCTGGGAGGCAGGGGTTGCAGTGAGCCAAGATTGCGCCACTGCACTCCAGCCTGGGCTACAGAGCGAGATTCCCTCTCAAAAAAAAAAAAAAAAGAAATCATAAAAAGAGGCCCGGTGTGGTGGCTCATGCTTGTAATACCAGCACTTTGGTAGGCTGAGACAGGCAAACTGCTTGAACTCACAAGTTCAAGACCAGCTTGAGAAACACGGCAAAATCCTGTCTCTACCAAAAATACAAAAAATTAGCCAGGCGTGATGGTGGAGTGCCAGTAATCCCAGCTACTTGGTAGGCTGAGGCAGAAAAATTGTTTGAACCTGGGAGGCGGAGGTTGCAGTGAGCCAACACCCTGCCACTGCACTCCAGCCTCGGCAACAGAACAAGATTCCATCTCAGAATCAAAAAAAAGAAAGCAGTGCTCAGCCTTACTAAGAAATGCTAATTAAGACAATGAAAGGCTCTTTACCCTAGTACAACAAATATTTTAATGTCTCTAATATGAAATGTGGACAAAGTTTAAAAAGGTTTAACATTAGCCAGGTGTGGTGGCTCACACCTGTAATCCCAGCACTTTGGGGGGCTGAGGGGGGCCGATCACTTGAGTTCAGGAGTTTGAGACCAGCCTTGCCAACATGGTGAAACCCCATCTCTACTAAAAATACAAAAATTAGCCAGGCATGGTGGTGGGTGCCTGTAATCCCCGCTACTTGGGAGGCTGAGGCAGGAGAATCACTTGAACCTGGGAGGCAGAGGTTACAGTGAGCCGAGATCTCACCTCTGCACTCTAGCCTAGGTAACAGAGTGAGACTCTGTCTCAAAAAAACAGGTAGAACATTCGTATATTGCTAATAAGGTTGAAAACAGGTATATCTACTTTGAAAATCAACTTGGAATAATCTAATTAATGTGAAGATATGCAAATCCTACAGAAAAGGTTTTACAACCTTAGCACTTTAGACTTTGGTGTGGGGGCCTGTTCTGTGGACTACAGGATGTTTGGCATCATCCATGACCACCACCTACTAGATGCCAGTAGCACCCACTCACTCCCTCAGTTGTGACAACCAGTAACAAATATCTCCAATGTCAAATGACTCTATGGGGGAAAAAAAAATCACCCTCACTGAGACCATTACCCTAGATTCCATAGCTTCATCCTCAATGCTTAGACCTAAAACAGTCTTTTTCAAACATTTCTCTCTCTTTTTTTTTTTTTAAAGACGGAGTCTCGCTCTGTCGCCCAGGCTGGAGTGCAATGGCCGGATATCAGCTCACTGCAAGCTCCGCCTCCCGGGTTTACGCCATTCTCCTGCCTCAGCCTCCCGAGTAGCTGGGACTACAGGTGCCCGCCACCTCGCCCGGCTAGTTTTTTGTATTTTTTTAGTAGAGACGGGGTTTCACCATGTTAGCCAGGATGGTCTCGATCTCCTGACCTCGTGATCCGCCCGCCTCGGCCTCCCAACGTGCTGGGATTACAGGCTTGAGCCACCGCGCCCGGCCTCTCTTTTTTTTTAAATAGAGTTGAGGTGTCACTATGTTGCCCAGGCTGGTCTTGAACTCCTGAGCTCAAGCGATCCACCCACCTCCCCCTCCCAAAGTGTGGGGATTACAGGCGTGCACCACCGTGCCTAGCCACTTTTTCAAACATTTCTGCCTTAATCTGTAAGTAAGCCTTATGTATTTCACACACAAGTACACTTACAAAAAATTTTATAATTTAAACACATATCATTTTAAAATTTACTATGTGAAGCACTCTAGGTTTTTAAAAACCTTATCATGAACCAATATACTGATTTCATAACCCACTCACAGACTATAGTCTGCAGTCTGAAAAAATTACCCTAGAGAGCCTCTTGTACTTGAGTGCTGAAAAACATGCATTAAAATGTTCACGGTAGCACTTTAATATCAAAAAAACAAACAATCCAAATACCCACCACCATTAGTACAGATTTTATCAAATAGTGAAATAGCCTTTCAGCAGGAAGAGAGAAAGAAGACTTACAGTAATACAACCAACATGCATTAATCTAAAGAAAAGTAGGCTGGATTAAAAAAAAAAATTAAAAATTCCTGCCAAAGAATGTTGATAAGGTCACATTGCACGGCGATTTCAAAACATGCAAGAGGCCGGGCGCAGTGGCTCAAGCCTGTAATCCCAGCACTTTGGGAGGCCGAGACGGGCGGATCACGAGGTCAGGAGATAGAGACCATCCTGGCTAACACGGTGAAACCCCGTCTCTACTAAAAAAAAATACAAAAAACTAGCCGGGCGAGGTGGCGGGCGCCTGTAGTCCCAGCTACTCGGGAGGCTGAGGCAGGAGAATGGCGTAAACCCGGGAGGCGGAGCGAGACTCCGTCTCAAAAAAAAAGGACTTTATTGAGAAAATCTGCCTGTGGACAATCACATTGTATTAATGTTAAGTTTCATTGTTGTTAATTGCATTACGGTTATATTGTTCTTATGAAATATACTCTGAAGGTATTTAGGGTTAAAGGGACATGATGTCTTCAACTTATTCTCAAATGGTTTATACATGTGGTTACTAAAATAACAAGCATTAAGACTAAGTCTTTCCTTAGTCATTTTGTCTTAGAATGGTAACTTACTTCGTGTATCATTTCTCCTATTGTTAAGTGTTGGTTTATTTGCTTCAGGTTGACATCTTGAGCTGTTCCGGGATCCAGGTCTTTCTTGACTCTCTGATCTTACATCATCTAAGTGGAGTGGTACCCACTTGTGCTTATTAGCTTGAAGAAAACAAAATAATATCATTTAAGGAAAATGCACAATTTTCACTAAACCCTTGCAATTTGAAAGCACTCTGAACTTCAATCAAATAAGTGAAACACTTAATGTATATTTTAAGATTATTTGTAAAGAGGCTGGACACAGTGACTCATGCCTGTAATCCCAGCACTTTGGGAGGCTGAGATGGGTGGATGACTTGAGGCCAGGAGTTCAAGAACAGCCTAACATGGAGAAATCCTGTCTGTACTAAAAGTACAAAATTAGTCAGGTGTGGTGGCACACGCCAGTAATCCCAGCTACTCGGGAGGCTGAGGCACAAGAATAGCTTAAGCCTGGGAAGCGGAGCTTGCAGTGAGCCAAGATCATGCCAAAAGGCCGGGTGTGGTGGCTCACACCTGTAATCCTAGCACTTTGGGAAGCCAAGGCGGGCAGATTACCTGAGATCAGGAGTTCGAAACCAGCCTGGCCAACATGGCGAAACCCCATCTCTACTAAAATACAAAATTAGCTGGGCATGGTGGCACATGCCTGTAGTCCCAGCTACTCAGGAAGCTGAGACAGGAGAAATCCTTGAACCTGGGAGGCAGAGGTTGCAGAGAGCCAAGATCGTCCCACTGCACGAGACAAGACTCTGTCTCCAAACAAACAAACAAAAAAGTACATATACATACTATTCCTGTTTAGTACCTTAGGCTTAAAAAAAAAAAAAATCAGTTTAATTTAAAATTCTTAGGCTTTAGAATGGGATATACCTGATAAAACACTATAATGTATACTTTGGAAAGTTAGGCTTTAGGTTTGAAGCACTTTTAGTTCCAGATCACTGCCTAAAATATTAATTTACCCAGGATTTTACTAATGAATGAGGTTTCTCAAAATATAAGAGGGAAAATGGATAACTACAAAATTTGTTTAACTTGACAGAACTTTTACAGCTCTTATGCATCTTCCTAAGGACAAAAAACAAAAGCAATTTAACTTTTCTTGATGACTAAATGACAGTGTAACTATTTATGGTTATTCTATAGTGAAATTCTGAAGATCATCTATTCATGAATGCCATACCTCAGGTTTCAAAATGTTCAGTATTCTGCCCAATCTATATTTTCTACCAAAATAAAGACTCATGGGAATGAAAAAACTGCAAAGGTAATTTAAAAGAAATATTAGTGTGCAACTACAATATTGATATCCTATAAATCCTGCAAACTATGGATCAAATGAAGAAAAGTGAATATAAATGCATCTAAAAGGCTTTTAGGCCAGGTGCGATGGCTCCTGTAAATCCCCCAGCCTTTTGGGAGGTCCGACGATGGGCCGATCCACGAGTCAGGAGATCGAGACAACCATCCTGGCTAACATGGTGGAAACCCCGTCTCTACTAAAAAAAAAAAAAAAAAAAAAAAAAAAAACTAGCCTGGACCGAGGGTGTGGGCCGCTGTAGTCCCAGCTTACTCGGGAGGCTGAGGCAAGGAGAATGGGCATAAAACCCAGGAGGCGGAGCTTGCAGTGGAAGCTGAGATCTGGCCACTGCACTCCAGCCTGGGTGAAAGAGCGAGACCTCCGTCTCCTCAAAAAAAATAAAATAAAAAAATAAATAAAAAGGCTTTTAATCTTATACTATAAATTTATGTCAATGAGATTCGGTGACATAAAGAAGCCCTTCTTTTGAAGTCAAAAATCTGTACTCTAGATCAATTAATAGCTTGATTATACGAATTGTTCTAACTACAAAACATCTGGGTTTTAGTGTTGACTGACCAGTTTTAATTGAAGCAATTAATAAAGACAAATTTTAGATCAGGATAACAAATCTGTCATCTGTATGGATTCTAGACAGTCAAGAACACTACTTATGTATGTAGGAAGCAGGAAATAGTTAAGTGATGAAGTAGTTAAGAAATGGGGAGGCTAAGCATGGTGGCGCACACTTCTAATCCCGGCACTTTGGCAGGTTGAGGCAGGTAGATCACTTGAGCTCAGGAGTTCAAGACCAGCCTGGCCAACATCGGGAAACCTTGTCTCTACAAAAAAATACAAAAATTAGCCAGGCGTGGGGGCACATGCCTGTGGTCCCAGCTACTCAGGAGGCTGAGGTGGGAGGATCACTTCAGCCCAGGTCATTGAGGCTGCAGTGGGCCATGAGCATGCCACTGAACTCCAGCCTGGGTGACACAGCAAGACCCTGTCTCAAAATTTTAAAAACATTTTAAATTTAAAACTTAAAAAAAAAAGAAATAGGGATAAATTTTCTAACAACCACCTGCTTGTCTTGTTGTCACTGTTTTTGAGCAATAAGCCTTTATTCATGGTATCAAGTAAACATCATGCTTATCCTGAACTAAGGATTAGTTATTTATTAAAAAGACAAACTGGGCCGGGCGCGGTGGCTCAAGCCTGTAATCCCAGCACTTTGGGAGGCCGAGACGGGTGGATCACGAGATCAGGAGATCGAGACCATCCTGGCTAACATGGTGAAACCCCGTCTCTACTAAAATACAAAAAACTAGCCGGGCGAGGTGGCGGGCGCCTGTAGTCCCAGCTACTTCGGAGGCTGAGGCAGGAGAATGGCGTAAACCCAGGAGGCGGAGCTTGCAGTGAGCTGAGGTCCGGCCACTGCACTCCAGCCCAGGCGACAGAGCAAGACTCCGTCTCAAAATAAAAAAATAAAAAAAATAAAAAAATAAAAAAAAGACAAACTGTTCGGCCAGTCACGGTGGCTCACGCCTGTAATCCTAACACTTTGGGAAGCCGAGGCAGGTGGATTGTCTGAGCTCAGGAGTTCGAGGCCAGCCTGGGCAACACAGTGAAACCCCGTCTCTACTAAAATACAGAAAGTTAGCTGGGCGTGGCAGCGTGCGCCTGTAATCCCAGCTACTCAGGAGGCTGAGGCAGAAGAATTGCTAGAATCCAGGAGGAGGAGCTTGCAGTGAGCTGAGATCCGGCCACTGCACTCCAGCCTGGGTGACAGAGTGAGACTCCATCTCAAAAAAAAAAAAAAATAGAATCCTAACTCCAAGGCCCTGTACACCATGGACCTTGTCTATGTCTCTAACCTCATCTCCTGCTACTCTCCCAGAAAATCACCTTGCTTCAGTCACCAACAACTTAACAGTTTAAAGCCCTTTTCTGCCTAGAAGCGCGTGAAGACACTTTTACCAAGACTCCGACCACTGAATGAGTATATGCTTTTACAAAGCAGGTAAATCAAAAACTGTCCCTAGACACACGAAAAGTTCAGAGAAGAAAACGGAAAAGGATATGAAGACAATATTTTTATTCCTTCAAAGTGTAATTTTGACAGGGGAATGCTATGAGGGAAAAGGCTGACTAAAATTTTTTTTTTTTTTTTTTTCTTGAGACAGTGTCTTGCACTGTCGCCCAGGCTGGATTGCAATGGCGCAACCTCGGTTCACTGCAACCTCCACCTACTGGGTTCAAGCAATTCTCCTGCCTCAGCCTCCAGAGTAGCTGGGACTACAAGTGTGCACCACCGTGTTCGGCTAATTTTTTTTGTATTTTTAGTGGAGACAGGGTTTCACCATGTTGGCCAGGCTGGTCTCAAACTCCTGATCTCAAGTGATCCGCCCGCCTCAGCCTCCCAGAGTGCTAGGATTACAGGCGTGAGCCACTGTGCCTGGCCTATTCTCACTTTTCTCTTAGAAAAAAATGTATTTAATTTTCACAGTACTCCCTAAATATAGTAAGCAGTTCCAATGCAGATCTAAAAGAACAATAATTGTCACACAACTTTCCAAGAATGTATTTATAACTGTACCTCTAAGTGGAACTCCATTCCATTTTCTTGCATAGAATACAAGTTACATACAAAAAGGAAAGTCTAATAGTTCAGAAATGTTACAAAAGCAAATGAGTTACCACTGCAGATTGTTTATCCTGAAGAAATACAAACTATACATTTTTGACTATCAGAGATAAGTTAATGAAATACAATTCCTCATTACAACTTTCTTCAAAAACTAAAATCAAAATAAAGATATGGACAAACTGACCTCTCTTTCGTTGGTTACTTGACTGAGCCTCATCCTCACTGACATTTTCACCAGGACCATTTAACTTTGTTTCCCGATTTTCTTTGCTCTCACTGCTACTTCTCTTTTCAACCTTCTCTTCTTTTCTTTTCTATTTTGTGGCTTTTATTTCCTTGGCTGAGGACGCTCTGAAACTGCAAAAGGTTTTCAGAATGAAATGATTTCCATTAATATTTTCACTAATACACCCAAAATTTGCGGTAATATACCTAACTTAAAATTGCAAAACAAATGACAAAACTGTTATCAAAAGCAAAAAATTACTTCTCAAAAGATAGTTAAAAGTAAAGCTGCAGACTAGGAGAAAGTATTTGCTAAGTATTTGACAAAGAACTTTTATCTAAAATACATAATGAACTTTCAAAACTCAGTAACAAGAAATCAATTCCACTTTTTTTTGGTGGGGAGGAAGGAGTCTCACTCTGTTGCCCAGGCTGGAGTGCAGTGCCACGATCTCGGCTCACTGCAGCCTCCACCACCTGGGTTCAAGCAATTCTCCTGCCTCAGCCTCCCTAGTAGCTGGTATTACAGGCACATGTCACCACACCTGGCTAGTTTTGTTTTTTTTTTTTTTAGTAGAGACGGGGTTTCGCCATGTTGGTCAGGCTGGTCTCAAACTCCTGACCCCAATGATTCACCCTCCTCAGCCTCCCAAAGTGCTGCAATTACAGGCATGAACCACTGCACCCAGCCTTCCATTTTTTTAAATGGGCAGATTGATCAGATACTTCATCAAAAAGATATACCGATGGCAAACCTATGACAAGATTATTGCATTCATTCATCAGAAAAATGTAAATTAAAACTGTAATGGGAGACCACTCCACATTTATTAGAATGGCTAAAATTTTTTTGTAACTTGACTATATTATGGGCAAGTAAAGATGGGTGCGGTGGCTCACACCTGTAATTCCAGCACTTTCGGAAGCCAAGGCAGGTAGATTAGTTGAGCTCAGGAATTTGAGACCAGACTGGGCACATGGCAAAA
The DNA here is from genome assembly GCF_001698545.2 of Rhinopithecus bieti. Taxonomy (NCBI): domain Eukaryota; kingdom Metazoa; phylum Chordata; class Mammalia; order Primates; family Cercopithecidae; genus Rhinopithecus; species Rhinopithecus bieti. The sequence continues at coordinate 37,858 of NW_016813944.1, read as the reverse complement.
CTCCATCTCTACAAAAATACAAAAAAATTAGCCAGGCATGGTGGTGCATGTCTATAATCCCAGCTAGTTGTGGGGATGAGGTAGGGGATCACTTGAGCCCAGGAGGTCAAGGCTACAGTGAGCTGAGATCATGCCAATGCACTCCAGCCTGGGTGACAAAGTGAGACCGGGTCTCACAAAAAAAAAAAAAAAAAAAAAAAAATGAGACGGGAGTGAAAATGTGTAGTAACTGGAATTCCACGCTATACACTGCTGACAGAAGTGCAAATTCGACAATTTCTTTTTTTTTTTTTTTTTTTTTTTTTTTGGAGACGGAGTCTCGCTCTGTAGCCGAGGCTGGACGTGCCAAGTGCGGAATCTCATCTCACCTGCAAGCTCCGGCCTCCCCGGGTTACCGGATTCTACGCCATTCTCCTGCCCTCAGACCTCCCGAGTAACTGGGAGACTACAGGCGCCCCGCCAACATCGCCTGGCTGTTTTTTGTATTTTTTCTTCAGTAGAGACGGGGGTTTCACCGTGCATTAGCCAGGTATGGGTTCTCGATATCCTGGACCTCGTGATCCACCCGGTTCCGGCCTCCCAAAGTTGCTGGGATTACAGCTTGAGCCCACCGCGCCCGGCCAAATTGGCAATTCTTAAAAGGCTAAATTACAGGTAGCTACTGTATGATCCAGCCTAGTGACATATCGAAGAAAAAATGAAAAATTTTACCACAAACGTTGCATATAGAAGTTTTTTGTTTTTGTTTTTGGTTTTTTTTGTTTTTTTTGTTTTTTTTTTTTGAACTGGACGTCTTGCTCTTGCTTTGTCGCCCAGGCTCGAGCGCAGTGGCCGGATCTCAGCTCACTGCAACCTCAGCTTCCCGGGTTCACGCCATTCTCCTGCCTCCGCCTCCCGAGTAGCTGAGACTATAGGCGCCCGCCACCTTGCCTGGCTAATTTTTTGTATTTTCAGTAGAGACGGGGTTTCACCGTGTTAGCCAGGATGGTCTCGATCTCCTGACCTCGTGATCCGCCCGTCTCGGCCTCCCAAAGTGCTGGGCCACCGCGCCCAGCCCATACAGCAGTTTTATCTGTATCAACCAAAACCCAAAATTAATCCAAATGTCCATTAACAATAGGTGAATGGAGGCCGGGCGCGGTGGCTCAAGCCTGTAATCCCAGCACTTTGGGAGGCCGAGGCGGGCGGATCACGAGGTCAGGATATCGAGACCATCCTGGCTAACACGGTGAAACCCCGTCTCTACTAAAAATACAAAAAACTAGCCGGGCGAGGTGGCGGGCGCCTGTAGTCCCAGCTACTCCGGAGGCTGAGGCGTAAACACGGGAGGCGGAGCTTGCAGTGAGCTGAGATCCGGCCACTGCACTCCAGCCGGGCGACAGAGCAAGATTCCGTCTCAAAAAAAAAAAACAAAAACAAAAAAAAAAACAATAGGTGAATGGACAAACTGTGTTACATCCATACTACTCAGCAAGAAAAAGGAATGAACTGCTGACACACAAGTAAAATCTCAAAATAATCATGCTGAGTAGAAGCCAGGAAAAAAAAAAAGAAAAAAGAGTACCTACTGAATGCTTCTATATATACAAAATCCTAGAAAATGCAAATCTCACATATAAGGTTACCTCTTAAGAATACAACCAGAGGAGGCCAGGCACGGTGGCTCACACCTGTAATCCCAGCACTTTGGGAGGCCAAGGTGGGTGGATCACCTGCGGTCAGAAGTTGGAGACCAACATGGCGAAACCCAGTCTCTACTAAAAATACAAAAATTAGCCGGATGTGGTGGTGCATGCCTGTAATACCAGCTACTCAGGAGGCTGAGGCAGAAGAATCACTGAAACCAGGGAGGCAGAGGTTGCAGTGAGCTGAAATCCCACCACTGCACTCCAGCCTGGGCGACAGAGTAAGACTCTGTCTCAAAAAAAGAATACAATCAGATGAGGGAAATGTGATGAATTAAACTAGGTTATCTGAAAAGTGGGCAAACTATCAAAAGAATAGCTGCCATGTTTTCAGCACCTCTTTATCAATGTATGTGACTTTATACAAATATAAAAATTTGATTACAATTTATAATATGTCTTCATTATTAAAGAAATAATAGGTGAGGCATGGTGGCTAACGCCTATAATCCCAGCAGTTTGGGAGGCTGAGGCGAGCCAATTGCTTGAGCTCAGGAGTTCGATACCAGCCCGGACAACATGGCCAAACTCCCATCTCTACAAAAAGTTTAAAACCTGCCAGTGTGGTGGCGCACACCTGTAGTCCCAGCTACTTGGGGGGCAAAGGGGGAGGATCACCTGAGCCTGGGAGGCCAAGGCTGCAGTGAGCTGTGATCACATCACTGCACTCCAGCCTGGGTAATGGAGTGAGACCCTGTCTTAAAGAAACAAAAAAAAAGAAAGAAAGAAATACTAGGTTAGGTTAAGCTTACCATGAGTAAAGCTTAAGACAAGTTCATTACTAATGTTACTGGCAGCATCAAAGAATAACTGCAAATTAAACTAACAAAATGTAATCTTGATGAATCAAGTTTTTAAATCTGTTCCTCAGCCAGGGTCGTAGCTCACACTGTAATCTCAACACTTTGGGAGACTGAGGCAGGAGGATCACTTAAGCTCAGGAGTTGGAGAGCAGCAAAATCCCGTCTCTATGAAAAATACAAACATTAGCTGTGCACAGTGGTGCGTGCCTGTAGTCCCAGCTACTCTGGAGGTCGAGGTAGGAAGATCACCTGAGCCTAGGAGTTTGAGGCTACAATGAGCTGTGATCACACTACTGCACTCCAGCCTGGTGACAGAGCAAGACCCTGTCTCAAACAAATAAAAAAAATCTGTCCCCCAGTATGACAATTCTTTACATTTTAAGTAAAATAAAATTCTGCATGTTGAAATGGATATATTTTCCTTTCTTTAAAGAAAAACTTTAAAATAATACTCACTCCAGTGTTCACTAATTCACTTGGTGTTGGCCAATTCTCCATATCGCTGAAATCACTAGCCTAAGAAGTAACAAATAAGTGTTAGGTCTGCAAATTAGTTTTAGAAATTTTAAGCAGAAAAAAACATTTTCTAAAATGAAAGAAGTTTTAATAATCATTTACATTCAGTTATATGCAGGCATCTGCCAAATTAATTTAAAAGTTTCTGCAAACAATAGAACATTTGCAATAAGAATGGCTTAATTTTACGATAAAACTTTCACCACTATTTAATGACATTAACTAAACTGAGTTATACATGATAGCAAAGGCATATATAGAGATTTGGATAAAGGTTATGATTCTCCATAATATTAACTTTAATCTAATACCAACAGTACAATTAAACAAAAATACACTTACAATAACCTAAGAGTTCTTAGCCTCAGTTTTCAAAAATCAGTACAGTTAAGAACTATTTCCTATGAAAACATACCTTGTTGGATTTCTTTGTCTTGAGTTTTCCTGCTTTTATAATTTTGAGGGAACCGAACTCTAAAGAAAATATATAGAATTGTTTTTTACAACTACTTCATTCAATAAATTTAACAAAGTAACTATTATGTCAATTTCAGTAAATCAGTATAATCATCATTTCCAATAAAATCCAAAGTTCTAAGACTCAAATTCCTAGCAAAAAATCAACTCCATTTGACACATAGATTCAAGGTGGTCTTCAGTTTCCAAATCAAGAAGAAAGAAATATTAACAGTGTGTTACACTGAACGAACAGAACAATGCTTTCATTAATAGAATATAGGCTGGGCCTGGTGGCTCACACCTGTAATCCCAGCACTTCGGGAGGCCAAAGTGGACAGATCACTGGAGGTCAAGAGTTTGAGACCAGCCTGGCCAACATGGTGAAACCCCATCTCTACTAAAAATAGAAAAATTAGCCAGGTATGGTGGCACATGCCCAGAGTCTCAGCTACTCAGAAGGCTGAGGCAGGAGAATTGCTTGAACCCGGGAGGTGGATGTTGCAGTGAGCCGAGATCAAACCACTGCACTCCAGCTGGGGCGACAGAGCTAGATTCTGTCAAAAAAAAA
>NW_016813944.1:25947-31523 GCF_001698545.2 Rhinopithecus bieti | reverse complement strand
AAAAAAGTGAAAGACAATTCTCAAATTCTAATAGTGGGAGTATCAATTTGTACAGTTACTTTAAAAAGCAACTTGTAAAGGCCAGCGTGGTGGCTCACGCCTGTAATCCTAGCACAAATAAAAAATAAAAATAAGAATTTAAAATTTAAAAAAGAAATAAATAAAAGCAACTTGTAAACTAAAAAAGAAATGCCCTATAACCTACCAATTCTACTTCTCAGCATCTACCCTAGAGAAAGGCACACATGGAAATAAGATGCATAAAAATGTTCGGTTTCCTCACCTAAATACAAAAATGAAAAAAAATCAAGATGATCAATAGGTAAATATCTAAATTAACTATGTCAGCTATATTTAGGGCCATTCCTTAGTTGTTTTTTGTTTTTTTTAATTGAGATGGCGTTTCACTATGTTGCCCAGGCTGGTCTCAAATTCCTGGCCTCAAACCCTGGTCACCTTGGTCTCCCAAAGTGTTAGGATTACAGGTATGAGCCACCACGGCGGGCCATCCTCAGCCTTTTTTTTTTTTTGAGATGGAATTTCACTCGCCAGGCTGAAATGCAATGGCACCATCTTGGCTCAGTGCAACCTATGCCTCCCAGGTTTTTAAGCAATTCTCCAGCCTCAGCCTCCCAAGTAGCTGGGATTACAGGTGCTGGCCACCACCCTCGGCTGATTTTTGTATATTTAGTAGAGATGGGGTTTCACCATGTTGGCCAGGCTGGTCTGGAACTCCTGACCTCAGGTGATCTGCCTGCTTCAGCCTCCCAAAGTGCTCAGATTAAGGGCATGAGCCACCACGCCCGACCGGTCCTCAGCAATTTTTAAAAGGAGTTTAGATTTAGTAAATTCTTTTGAGACCGAGTCTTGCTCTGTCGCCCAGGTTGGAGCGCAGAGGCGCCATCTTGGCTCACTGCAAGCTCCACCTCCCGGGTTCACCCCATTCTCCTGCCTCAGCCTCCCCAATAGCTGAGACTACAGGTGCCTGCCACTATGTCCAGCTAACTTTTTTTGTATTTTTAGTAGAGACAGGGTTTCACCGTGTTAGCCAGGATGGTCTCGATCTCCTGACCTCATGATCCACCCACCTCAGCCTCTACCTCCCAAAGTGCTGGGATTAGGGGCGTGAGCCACTGCGCCCGGCCTCAGTGAATTATCTTAAGGTGACATGAAAGTTTTTTATTTTTGTAAAGAGAATATATTTATGCATTTTTTTCTATATAACTTACTTAAAATGGTATTTCATGGCCGTGGGATTACACGCCTGTAATCCCAGCACTTTGGGAAGCCGAAGCAGGCGGATCACGAGGTCAGGAGATCGAGACCATCCTGGGTAACACAGTGAAACCCTGTCTCTGCTAAAAATACAAAAAAATTAGCCAGGCGTGGTGGTAGGTGCCTGTTGTCCCAGCTACTCGGGAGCTTGAGGCAGTAGAACGGCGTGAACCAAGGAGGCGGAGCTTGCAGTGAGCCGAGGTCGGGCCACTGCACTCCAGCCTGGGTTACACTCCAGCCTGCACTGGCCGGTAGGGAGACTCTGTCCCCCTCAAAAAAAAAAAAAAAAGGTATTTAATTAGGGTAACAACAGTAAGCTTACTTGAGGTTTCTAAGAACCAAACAGGAGAAAATAAGGTTGAAGAACCAAATAGTAGGAGAAAAGAGGGTTGATGATGAACATAGGGTTCAAGAAAAGAAAGAATAAAAGAAATCAGTATTTTTTACACATCATATTTTTATGAGTAAAAGAATGGAAACTATACTAGAATGCTGATGTTTAACAGGCAAAAAACAACCATAACTACAAGTAAGGAATTAATAAACCCATATTGTGATTTTAATAAAGAATCTGCGGCCGGGCGCGGTGGCTCAAGCCTGTAATCCCAGCACTTTGGGAGGCCGAGACGGGCGGATCACGAGGTCAGGAGATCGAGACCATCCTGGCTAATACGGTGAAACCCCGTCTCTACTAAAAAATACGAAAAACTAGCCGGGCGACGAGGCGGGCGCCTGTAGTCCCAGCTACTCGGGAGGCTGAGACAGGAGAATGACGTGAACCCGGGAGGCGGAGCTTGCAGTGAGCTGAGAGCCGGCCACTGCACTCCAGCCTGGGCGGCAGAGCAAGACTCCGTCTCAAAAAAAAAAAAAAAAAAAAAAAAACAGCCCCCTTCCCTTCTAAAGGCAGCCAACAGGAAACCCAAACTGGGGGAAAAAAAAAAAAAAAAAAAAAAGAATCTGCGCCCTTTCCGTCTAGCGGCAGCCATCAGGTAAGCCAAGATGGGTGCATACAAGTAAATCCAGGAGCTATGGAGAAAACCAGTCTAATATCATGCGCTTTCTTCTGAGAGGAGGTTGCTGGCAGTACTGCCAGATCTCTGCTCTCCATAGGGCTCCCCACTCCACTCGGCCTGATAAAGCACGCCAACTGGGCTACAAGGCCAAGCAAGTTTACGTTATATATAGGATTCGTGTTTGCCATGGTGGCTGAAAACACCCAGTTCCTAAGGGTGCAACTCACAGCAAGCCTGTCCATCTTGGTGTTAACCAGCTAAAGGTTTGCTCAAAGTCTTCAGTTTGTTGCAAAGGAGCGAGCTGGATGCCACTGTGGGGCTCTAAGAGTCCTGAATTCTTACTGGGTTGGTGAAGATTCCACATACAAGTTTTTTGAGGTTATCCTCATTGGTCCATTCCATAAAGCTATCAGAAGAAATCCTGACACCCAATGGATCACCAAACCAGTCCACAAGCATAGAGAGATGCATGGGCTGCCATCTGCAGGCCCAAAGAGCCATGGCCTTGGAAAGGGCCTTAAGTTCCACCACACTACTGGTGGTTCTCACCAGGCAGCTTGGAGAAGGCGCAATACTCTCCAGCTCCACTGTTATGGTCAATATAAGTAAAGTTTGTAAAATTCATACCTATAAACAATTTAGGACACTCATGTCTGCTAACAGGTGTTATTTACCTGTTGAAACTAGTCTGCAGGATGTTTCACGAATGCTTTGTCAAATTAAGAAAAGTTGGCCGGGCGTGGTGGCTCACGCCTGTAATCCCAGCACTTTGGGAGGCTGAGGCGGGTGGATCACGAGGTCAGGAGATTGAGACCATCCTGGCTAACATGGTGAAACCCCATCTCTACTAAAAATACAAAAAAATTAGCCGGGCGTGGTGGCAGGCGCCTGTAGTCCCAGCTACTCAGGAGGCTGAGGCAGGAGAATGGCGTGAATCGGGGAGGCAGAGCTTGTAGTAAACTGAGATGGTGCCACTGCACTCCAGACCGGGAGACACAGCAAGACTCCGTCTCAAAAAAAAAAAAAAAAAAAAAAAAAAAAAAAAGTTAAAGTGCAATACTGTTTGAAGAGAATAAGTTATGGTGTATCTTCTTTCTAATAAGATAAACGTTTTTGGCTTTGTTTTATCTTGTTAGGGTGTTATATGTCTGTATAAAACATACTGTATGATATAATAGGTTTAAAATAAATTATTTAAAAGAGGGAAAAAAAAAGAAATCTGCAAGGCCAGGCTCACACCTGTAATAGCACCACTTTGGGAGGCTGAGGCGGGGAATCCTTTGAGGCCAAGAGTTCAAGACTAGGCCTGGGCAACATAGGGAGACCCTGTCTCTAAAAATAATAAAAATAGCTTGAGTTCAAGAGTTCTGAGACCAGCCTAGGCAACATAGCAAGATACTGTCACTATTTTTAAATTTAAAAAATAAAAATAAAATAATTTGCCAGGCATGGTAGCACACGCCTGTAGTCCTAGCTACTTGAGAGGCTGAGGCAGGAGGGCCCCTTGGTCCCAGGAGTTATAGGCTGCAGTGAGCTATGACTGTACCACTGTACTCCTACTCTAGCCTGGGTGACAAAGTGAGACCCAGTCTCTTAAAAAAAAAAAAAAAAAAAAAAAGCTGCGCACAGTGGCCCCCCTATAATCCCAGCACTTTGGGAGGCCAGAGTGGGTCAATCATCTGAGGTCCAAAATTCAAGATCAGCCTGGCCAACATGGTGAAACCCCATCTCTTCTAAAAATACAAAAATTATGCAGGCATGGTGACAAGCACCTGTAATCCCAGCTACTCAGAAGGCTGAAGCAGGAGAATCGCTTGAACACGCGAGGTGGAGGTTGCAGTGAGCCGAGACTGAGCCATTGCACTCCAGCTTGGGCGACAAGAGCGAGGCTCCATCTCAAAAAAAAAAAAGGAGGTATCCAAAATGAAACTAATGCCAAGTCAGGACACAGATGAGGGAAGTTCCTTCTGGTCTCACGACTAAATTTCAAGATAGCAGGCCTCTTGGGTGGGCAGCAACTTTGGCTGAAGAGTGCCTTATCTGGATTTCTGGAAACAGCAACACATGATCAAAATCATCCTAAAAGTGGAAGAAAGTCTCTCACAAGGGCCGAGGCATCAAGAATCTGGTTCACTTAGATCTGCAGGTTGTAATGTAGAGAAGATTCATAATTTCTGTCCTGAAATACTCTCCCATCTGTTTCCTATGTTTCTAACTGTAGTAAGAAACTTCCTGGCAAAATTTTGTGGATGGAATTCCTTTACCTTATTAACAGAGTGACAGTAAATTCAAGTTTGAGCAGGATAGACCTGATTTAAGTCTGTTATTTCAATACAATTATCTCTCTCAAAGAGTATCCTGTTTTGTAGAATTATACAATTTATATTGTATAAATTATTATTATTATTATTTTTTGAGACGGAGTCTCGCTCTGTCGCCCAGGCTGGAGTACAGTGGCGCGATCTTGGCTCACTGCAAGCTCCGCCTCCCGGGCTTACGCCATTCTCCCGCCTCAGCCTCCCGAGTAACTGGGACCACAGGCGCCCGCCACCTCGCCTGGCTAGGTTTTTTGTATTTTTTTAGTAGAGACGGGGTTTCACCGTGTTAGCCAGGATGGTCTCGATCTCCCGACCTCGTGATCCGCCCATCTCGGCCTCCCAAAGTGCTGGGATTACAGGCTTGAGCCACCGCGCCCGGCCTATATTGTATAAATTATACAATCACTAATAGATAACTAATAGATTTAGAGGTACCCACTGTGAACTTTAAACAACCTCTGGTCCTATTTCTTTACTTCTTAAGTTGCAAATTTGCTTAAGAAAATAGAAAGCCCGGCCGGGCGCGGTGGCTCAAGCCTGTAATCCCAGCACTTTGGGAGGCCGAGACGGGCGGATCACGAGGTCAGGAGATCGAGACCATCCTGGCTAACATGGTGAAACCCCGTCTCTACTAAAAAATACAAAAAACTAGCCAGGCGAGGTGGCGGGCGCCTGTAGTCCCAGCTACTAGGGAGGCTGAGGCAGGAGAATGGCGTAAACCCGGGAGGCGGAGCTTGCAGTGAGCTGAGATCCGGCCACTGCACTCCAGCCTGGGTGGCAGAGCAAGACTCCCTCTCAAAAAAAAAAAAAAAAGAAAATAGAAAGCCCAAGACCAAGCATGGTGGCTCACCCCTGTAATCCCAGCACTTTGGGAGGCCAAGGCAGGCAGATCTATTGAGGTCAGGAGTTCAAGACCAGCCTGGCCAGCGTGGTGAAACCCCGTCTCTACTAAAAATACAAAAAAAAAAAA
>NW_016813944.1:19370-24039 GCF_001698545.2 Rhinopithecus bieti | reverse complement strand
AAAAAAAAAAAGAAAAACTTTAAGAGGTCTTTACTTAACAGTGCTCTCTTCAGTTAGTAACAGGAGTAAACAAACAGCTCTTTACAGCGAGGAAGGAATTATGCCAATATTAAATCCGGAGCAAACTGTTAAGTTTTTTTCTGCAAGTATCAAAAGTTACTAACAATTAATTAGGAATATTTCTGTGCAAAGGCAAGAGAATCAATTAACACTTATCTCCCTCTATTGGAGAGTTCCTCTGAAGAAATGTTAACATAACATAACAGGTGCTTGTAACAATCGCTTTTTTTTTTTTTTTTTTTTTTTTTTTTTTTTGAGAGGGAGTCTTGCTCTGTCACCCAGGATGGAATGCAGTGGCTCAGTCTTGGCTCACCGCAACCTCCGCCTCCCAGGTTCAAGTGATTCTCCTGCCTCAGCCTCCTGAGTAGCTGGTATTACAGGCACGCACCACTACATCAGGCTAATTTTTGTATTTTTAGTAGAGACGGGGTTTCCGCCATGCTGGCCAGGCTGGTCTCAAATTCCTGACCTCAGGTGATCCACCCGCCTCGGCCTCCCAAAGTGCTGGGATTACAGGCGTGTGCCACCGCGCACCGCCAATTGCCTTACATTTACACCACATCTTCATCGCATTTGATCCTCACAAGCCAGTAAACATGCTCTAATATTTCCTATTCTACTGCTAACCTTTAATTTTAAATAAGAATGAAGACTTGCAAGTAAACAGCTGTCATTTGCATATAAAAAGTTCAACTCATTTACAACTTAATTGAGAAAGTAGAATATACAGGGTTTTTTCTGGTTTTTTGTCTTTTTGTTTTTTTGGGTTTTTTTTGAGACAGAGTTTCGCTCCTGTTGCCCAGGCTGGAATGCAGTGGCTCCATCTCAGCTCACCGCAACCTCCGCCTCCCGGGTTCAAGCGATTCTCCTGCCTCAGCCTCCCGAGTAGCTGGGATTACAGGCATGCGCCACTACGCCAGGTTAATTTGTATTTTTAGTAGAGTCAAGGTTTCTCCGTGTTAGTCAGGCTGGTCTCGAACTCCCGAGCTCAGGTGATCCACCCGCCTCAGCCTCCCAAAGTGCTGGCATTACAGGCCACGGCGCCCGGTCAGATACTGCTTTTTGTCGTGGTTTCTATTTCTATTTTAACTTTTTTTTTTTTTTTTTTTTTTGAGAGGTAGTCTCACTCTGTTGCCCAGGCTGCAGTGCAGTGGCGCAACCTCCACCTCCCGGGTTCAAGCAATTCTCCCTGCCTCAGTCTCCCGAGTAGCTGAGATTACAAGGGCCCGCCACCACGCCTGGCTAATTTTTGTATTTCTAGCAGAGATGGGGTTTCGCCATGTTGGCGAGGCTGGTCTCCAACTCCTGACCTCAGGTGATCCACCCGCCTCGGCATCCCAAAGTGCTGGGATTACAGGCGTGAGCCACCGCGCCGACCCATTTTAACTTTCTTAAGTTGCAGTTGATATAATCAAAATAAAGCACCGAGGGCCATACTGCATTGGCCAGCCTTCAAATACAGTGGCATAATCTTATCTCTTCAAAAGGGAAGGAGAGCTGACAATGTTAGAAAACCATTTACATAATGTGCAATCCACGCTCGCATGTCAACCATCCTATTTAATTATTTTCCAGCACACTCATAACTTAAAGCACTTTAAAAACCACATTTAAAGTCTCATTTTTAATATGACTGCTTAGCAGTGTTTCCAAAACCTTGAGATTTTCATCTTATTATTTCACACTAAAAGACTACAATCGCGCTTCCACTTACGAATAAATCCCCTTGCTCTGACTTGCTTCAATCCTTTAAAAAAAAAAAAATCCACCAAAACTTTCCCATACGAAGCACTGCAATATCTAAAGTTAGCTACTTTCCCAAGTCACTAACACGTGGGGACAAAACACAATCGCAACCGCGCCAGCAGGGCTGCGCCGCCAAGCTACCCGCTCCGTGCCCCCATCAGGCAAGGAGAACCTGAGGTCCCACCTCTTCCTGCCGCTCCCTTCCCAGATGCCCATGTATGTAAATAGGCAGAGTGAATGACACCTTGGAACAAATTACATCCGACTGACAGGGAAGGGAGGCCTGCCGTTACCCGGGCCCGGCGCCCGCTACCGCCGCCACGCGCCGGCAAGTCCCGCAAGTCGCCCCTGCCCTCACCCTGCCAGTGCCCAACGCACAGCAACCACAGACCTGCCTCCAGGGTTTCCAGCGGGGGCGGCGGTGGACCTGTCGTGTCTGGGGACAGGTGCTGGGGAGGCTTTTTGGTCCAGGGATTTCCCTTAGGCGGCAGCGGCGGCGGCTGCCTCTTTTCCGCAGGGCCAGCTGCCGCCTCTTCCAGGGCGTCCTCGGCCGGCGGATCCCGCAGCAACGGCGGCAACGGCGACGGCGGCGGCGGCGGCGGCTCCCCGCCGAAGGGGCCACCTGGCCCACGCGCCTTGTGCGCCAGGTGCAGCGCCAGGGGCCTCACGGGGACAGCCGCCTGGGGCACGCTGCGTCCCAGCACCAGCGCCGGCGACGGCTCTCCCCGCGCCCCCGCGCTAGTGACGGCCGCGGCCCTCTCCTCCCTCGCCGCCTCTTTGCCCTCACGTTCGGGCGGGGGCGGCTGCTCGGCCGGCCGGTTCGCCGCGGCCAACAGCGACTCCCTCTCAGCAGTCACCGCGGGCGGATCCTCCCGAGAACGGGCGGCGGGCACCGGGGCGCGAGCAGACATCGTCCCTCTGCCCCAGCCGCCCCGGCCGGGGTGGCCCCGAGGCCAGGGAGCCCGACTGCCCGTCTCTCCGCCCGCACACCGACAGGCTCCAGCTGGGGGCAGAGAATCTGAGAGCCCGGCGGCCGTCAAAAAAAAAAAAGAAAGAGAGAGAGAAAACAGTAAATACAAAGTTGCCAGGCAGGGTGGCTTACACCTGTAGCCCCAGCACTTTGCAGGGGCTAAGGCAGGAGGATATCTTAACCCCAAGAGCTCAATATCAGCCTGGGCAACAAAGTGGGATTCTGTCTATACAAAAAAAAAAAAAAAAAATCAAAAATCATTAGCCAGGCATAGCTAATTCCATGGAATGACATGCATGCCTGTCATCCCAACTACTTGGGATGCCAAGGCAGGGGAATTGCTTGAGTTCAGGAGGTCAAGGCTGCAGTGAGCTACGATCTCACCACTGCAATAGAGCAAGACTGACGATCTATCTACCTATTTAAATAAATTAAAGTAAAATGTATTAAGTAAATTAAATAATATTAAATAAATAAATAAATGGAAGCCAAGGCAGCCAGGTTATAAGTGGCACTCTGGTATTATGAACCAGAAGAGATGAGTCCATCCATGTTATTCATTTATAATGCCCAGAAATCTTGCCAGCAGTCAACTAGCTAGTTAGTAACAAATACCTGCACTATAACCCAAGTCTCTCAAAACAGTACATTTCTACACTACAATCTCTTTTATCTAAGTTACCTAAGTTATGCAAATAGAGTGTGGTCCTATTTCTTTACTCCTGAAGTTGTAAATTTGCTGAAGAAAATAGAAAGCCTGATTACGTCTGTAATCCCTGCACTTTGGGAAGCAGGAGGATTGCTTGAGGCCAGCAGTTCAAGACCAGCCTGGGCAACACAGAGAGACCCCATTTGAGGAAGCAAGGAAGGAAGGAAGGAAGGAAGGAAGGGAGGGAGGGAGGGAGGGAGGTGCAGAGTCAGTGTTGAGAAGAGACCATGGTTACTACACTATTACTACACTATTCCAGGTCTGAAAGATGGTCTTCCTGCCAGTGCGGAATGGATTCCATTCAAAGACAGAAAAGAGTTGCCTACACAAGACAACAGCAAAACTGAAATTCCCATGAACCATACCATAAAACTAGTATCACAGTGTTCTTCATCTCCAGTGAAGACTGGAGAATGAAAGCATCAATAGGTTAACTGTTAAATATTTTTCACAGGTCATTTGCAATTAACATTCCCAAGGCTTACCTTGACAGTTTGTAAAGTTCTATTATTATTATTATTTTAAATGTGGTCTTGCTATATTGCTCAGGCTAGAATGCAGTGGCTATTCACAGGCACTATGATAGGACACTACAGCCTCAAATTCCTGGGCAAAACCGATTTTTCCGGTCTCAGCCTCCCAAAGAGCTAAAACTATAGGCACACACTACCATGCATGGCTTCAAAGTTTTAAAATCTGTAATACTGGTTTTATGATCAACAAAGGGTTCCTACTTGGTAATTCACTGAATGTACAATTGTCTGTAAGTCTAGAAGTAGAGAGGTGAAACAGCAAATAAGATGATTCACTAGGGTTTTCTTGTTTTCTTTCTTTGCTCAATTTTAGAGTGCTTGCCACTGGGTTTTAAAAAAGAAAAAAAAAAAGAAAAACTTTAAGAGGTCTTTACTTAACAGTGCTCTCTTCAGTTAGTAACAGGAGTAAACAAACAGCTCTTTACAGCGAGGAAGGAATTATGCCAATATTAAATCCGGAGCAAACTGTTAAGTTTTTTTCTGCAAGTATCAAAAGTTACTAACAATTAATTAGGAATATTTCTGTGCAAAGGCAAGAGAATCAATTAACACTTATCTCCCTCTATTGGAGAGTTCCTCTGAAGAAATGTTAACATAACATAACAGGTGCTTGTAACAATCGCTTTTTTTTTTTTTTTTTTTTTTTTTTTT
>NW_016813944.1:10234-16363 GCF_001698545.2 Rhinopithecus bieti | reverse complement strand
CCCGCCGAGGCCGCGCAGCGCCCGGCGTGACGCCCCTCCCCGCACCGAACGGAGCGCCAACCGCCCGCCGGCCCCGTCCTCTCCGCGACGCACGCCCGGAGCCCGCCACCACGCGCCGGGAGCCGCAGCCGGGAGCCGCGAGCTCTCACCTGGCGCAGGGCAGCCGCGGAGGCGCAGCACGCAGGGGCCTAGGAGCTTTACCCGAGTTGGGGAGGCGCGAGCAGCCAGAGCCGGTAACTGCCCGCGGAGGCGTGGAGACGGCGAGGAGGGGCGGCCCGAGGGCACGGGGCGGGGTCTCCCTGAGGAGCGTGACGTGGCTACTCACCGGCTCCTTCCCTCGCCTGGCCACCCGCGGGAGCTGACGGATTCGACCGCCCGGGTGCCGCCCGGCCCGAAGGCCTGCCCCGCCCCAGAGGCCCTCCCAGTTCGAGGGAGGACTAAGGGGACGACTCCCGGCTCACGGTCTGAGGCCGCCCCTACTGCGGGCTCAGGGGCGGGGCGCGCATCAGGCCTCTGTGGCTCGCGGCCTGCCCCCGCGGCGACGGTGGCCAAGGGCCTGAGCGGGCCGCGCACATGGCGCCGGGAGGACCGGGCGCTTGATTTGCCCTTAGGCCCTAAAGCTGGGTCGCGGCTAGGCTAAGGGAGGGGACGCGGTGTCGACCCCCTGCCTGGGGCGGCTCCCAAGTGAAGTGGGCTCCCGGGCCCGGCCGCTTTGCCCCCTGGCGTCCGGCGCCTCCCCCCGGTGAAAGTTGCCTCCTGGCGCCTCCGGGCACCGCGATCACCTATAATCTTGAGCCACGTCCGAGATGAAACGGAGTTACCTCCCGGTGACTGTTTAGGAAACCTTTGCCCAGGCGTTCGGTTTAGTGCGCTTGCCCGCCCAGATTCCCACCCACTAACTAAAAGAGTTTTAAAGGGTTCCTGAGTAAATTAAATAGTATTTCGCCGGCTTTAAAATTTTTTTGTTGTTTCTTTAATTTGGGGAAACAGCACTTAATTATAAATTAACCATATTCCCAATAGGCTTTTTCTTCCTGGAATGGATATTAAAATGGTACAAAGACGTTTCGATAATAAATCGGATACGAGCTTTCTACTTGGCACTCACATTCACTTAGAGATGATACTCGTTCCATATGCTTGTATTTTTTAGTCATTGTTTGTGTTCTGGTGCAAGGTAGCCGAGAGCAGGTTCCGCCGCTGATGTTTCTTTTTCCGAGCCCCACAACCCCATAGCCTTGTTAAATAAATTATCCGTGCTCGCCTTTTGTATGGGCTTGCAACCCCCACCCCACGTCCAATAGGTCTCGCTTCAGTTACATTCAACCCGACGTTAATACTTTTTGCTTACTCAAAAGCTGTACTCGGCATAAATGATTTTCCTAAGGCTAATAACCTATTTATACATAACAGCTATAAACAATAAGGGTTTTCTTGTTTTCCGTGTCAGTGATCTCCAGTTTACCTGACCCTAAGTAACCTAGAGAACCTTGCTGCAATTAAACGGAGATTGTACTTCCACCTATATTCCCAGCCATCTTTACTAGCTCTGTTATTAGTGGCGCTTTGTTTTTTTGTTTGTTTGTTTGTTTGTTTGAGACGGAGTCTCACTCTGTCGCCCAGGCTGGAGTGCAGTTGCCCGATCTCAGCTCACTGCAAGCTCCGCCTCTGGCCTCTAGGGTTCACGCCATTCTCCTGCCTCAGCCTCCCGAGTAGCTGGGACTACAGGCGCCCGCCACCACGCCCCGCTAATTTTTTTTATTTTTTAGTAGAGACGGGGTTTCACCGTGTTAGCCAGGATGGTCTCCATCTCCTGACCTCGTGATCCGCCCGTCTCGGCCTCCCAAAGTGCTGGGATTACAGGCTTGAGCCAGCGCGCCCGGCCTATCGCTTTGTATTTTTTATTGGTGGTGGTGGTGGTTGTTTGAGACAGAGTCTCATTCTGTTGGCCCAGACTGGAGTACAGTGGTGTGGTCTCGGCCAACTGCAACCTCTGCCTCTGAGGCTCAAGAGATTCTCCTGCCTCAGCCTCCTGAGTAGCTGAGATTACAGGCATGCCACTACCACCCGGCTAATTTTTGTATTTTTAGTCGAGACGGGGTTTCAACATGTTGGCCAGGCTGGTCTTGAACTCCTGACCTTAAATGATCCACCCGCCTCGGCTTCCCAAAGTGCTGGGATTACAGGCGTGAACCACCGCGCCTGGAGTTCCTTTTTTTTTTTTTGGAGGTAATGTCTCTCTGTGCCCAGGCTAGAGTGCAGTGGCGCAGTCACGGCTCACTGCAACCTCTGCCTCTCGGGTTGAAGGGATTCTCATGCCTTAGCCTCTGAGTAGCTGAGATTACAGGCTCCCACCACCACACCCGGCTAATTTTTGTATTTTTGGTAGAGATGGTGTTTCACCATGTTGGCCAGGCTGGTCTCGAACTCCCGGCCTCAGGTCAGCCCCCCCCCCCCCACCTTGGCCTCTCAAAGTGCTGGGATTACAGGCGTGAACCACCACGCCCAGTCTCACACCTCTGTAAAGGGTCCTTTTAATAATAAACTTAAAATTCCAAAATTTGAGCGTTCTGTCTGATTTTAGTTTCATCTGACTGACCCAATTTGCTGTTATTAACCTTTATCTTGTTACTTCATTCTGCCTCTGCAGCTACGTGCCGGACTCTTCCTCTGCTTCTTAGTTCAAAATCAAGGATAAAAGACTGCTTGAGCCTAGTTATTTTTTCCAGCCAGATTATATAAGTCATTAGCCAATCTGCGGATTATCTGCCCTTGAGTAGGTATTCACCTGGTCTGGAAGAACAAATTATTTGGTTCAAAACACTGCTCACGCCTATAATCCCAGCACTTTGGGAGGCCGAGGCTGGCAGATCACGAGGTCAGGAGTTCGAGACTAGCCTGGCCGACACGGTGAAACTCTGTCTTTACTAAAAATACAAAAATTTAACTGGGCATGGTGTTGTGAGCCTGTAGTCCCAGCTACTTAGTAGGCTGAGGCAGAAGAATTGCTTGAACCTGAGAGGCAGAGGTTGCAGTGAGGTGGCACCACTCCACTCCAGCCTGGGCTACAGGGCAAGAGTCCATCTCAAAAACAAACAAAAAAACACTGCCCTCTGGGTTGGCGTGGTGGCTCACGCCTGTAATCCCAGCACTTTGGTAGGCCAAGGCAGGTGGATCACTTGTGGTCAAGAGTTCGAGACCAGCCTGACCAACATAGTGAAACCCCGTCTCTACTAAAAATACAAAAAATTAGCCGGGCGTGGTGGCACATGCCTGTAATTCCAGCTACTCAGCGGCTGAGGCAGGAGAATCCGTTGAACCTGGGAGGCAGAGGTCACAGTGAGCCGAGATTGTGCCACTGCATCCAGCCTGGGTGACAGCGAAACCCTGTCTCAAACAAAAGAAGAAAGAGAAAAAGAAACTCTGTAGAGAAATTAAGCAAAAGTTTTTAATCAGCTTCTCAATACTTATCACAGCTTGTTTTAATCAATTTATAAATATTCACTGACTGATTACTATGATCCAGTAACTGATTTGGTGAACTAGTCACTTCAGGAACTTACACAGAGAGGCAAAATGCATAGTGCAATGACTTTCACATCTAATGACTTAATATGTATAATTTAACCAAAAGTTTCAGAAAACAGTACTTACCCTTACTACATGAAGACATTCTTTTTTTTTTTCGAGACAGAGTCTTACTGTGTCACCCAGGCTGAAGTGCAGTGGTGTGATCTCGGCTCACTGCAACCTCCACCTCCCGGGTTCAAGCGATTCTGCTGCCTCAGCCTCCTGAGTAGCTGGGATTACAGGCGCCTGCCACCACGCCCAGCTTCTTTTTGTGTTTTTAGTAGTTTCACCATGTTGTAGTAGTAGTTTAGTAGTAGTTTCACCATGTTGGCCAGACTGGTTTCAAACTCATGACCTCAGGTGATCCACCTGCCTGGGCCTCCCAAAGTGTTGGGATTACAGGCATGAGCCACTGTGCCCGGCTATGAAGACATTCTTACATGGTCTATTCAGTTCCATTTCACTTTTAATTAATTTTTTTTTTTTTTTTTTTTTTTTTTTTGAGACAGAGACAGGCCGGAGTGCAGTGGCGCCATCTGAACTCACTGCAACCTCCGCCTCCCAGGTTCAAGCGAGACCCTGTCTTAAAAGAAAAAAAGAAAATGGCCGGGTGTGGTGGCTCAAGCCTGTAATCCAAGCACTTTGGGAGACCAAGGCGGGCAGATCACTTGAGGTCAGGAGTTCGAGACCAGCCTGGCCAACATGGCAAAACCCCGTCTCTACTAAAAATACAAAAATTAGCCGGGCATGGTGGTGGTACCTGTAATCCCAGCTACTGGGGAGGCTGAGGCAGGAGAATTGCTTGAACCCAGGAGGGAGAGGTTGCGGTGAGCCAAGATCATGCCACCACACTCCAGCGTGGGTGAAGAAGCAAGACTCTGTCTCAAAAAAAAGATGAGGTTAGAGAGAGAGCCTAAGGCAAAGCCTGCAGGGGCTTCTGGATTATGACAGAATTTGAATTCTATCAGAGCAATGGGGAAACACTGAAAAGATTTAAGAGTTAATACCCCTGTTGCTGCAATATGGAAAATGAAGTGGAATGGGCAGTGACAAAATGCAGAATGTGAAAAACATGAAGTTGTAGTATTCTAAGAACGATATGATGATGGTCTGGACTTAAGAAGTGGCAGTGTGGGCCGGGCGCGGTGGCTCAAGCCTGTAATCCCAGCACTTTGGGAGGCCGAGACGGGCGGATCACGAGGTCAGGAGATCGAGGCCATCCTGGCTGACACGGTGAAACCTCGTCTCTACTAAAAAATACAAAAAGCTAGCCGGGCGAGGTGGCGGGCATCTGTAGTCCCAGCTACTCGGGAGGCTGAGGCAGGAGAATGGTGTAAACCTGGGAGGAGGAGCTTGCAGTGAGCTGAGATCCGGCCACTGCACTCCAGCCCGGGCGACAGAGCGAGACTCCGTCTCAAAAAAAAAAAAAAAGAAGTGGCAGTGTGTAGGGCAGTGGAATGATTTGAGATACATTTTGGAAATTATCTCATTAACTGGAATTGCTAATCTAATGGATATGAGAAATGAAATAAAGAGATCAAGTTCTAAATTTCTGCCTAAAGCTGGGCACAGTGACAGCTGCCTGTAGTCCTAGCTACTTGAGAGGCTGAGGCAGGAGAATCATTTGAGCTCAGGAGTTTGAGACCAGACTGGGCAACATAGCAAGACCCTATCTCAGCTCATCTTCTTAGTATTCTTAGAATTTAATTAAGTAGGAGAAAAAGTTGACAATTAACTGTAGATAGTGTATTCTGAGTGTAAAATCTGAGAGAATCAAAATGCTTCATATGTTTATATGAAAACCATAGGCTCGGCTAGGAGTGGTGGCTCACGCCTATAATCCCACCACTTTGGGAGGCTGAGGCGAGTGGATCACCTGAGGTCAGGAGTTCGCAACCAACCTGACCAACACGGTGAAACCCCATCTCTACTAAAATAGAAAAAATTAGCCGGACATGGTGGCAGGCGCCTGTGATCTCAGCTACTCGGGAGGCTGAGGCAGGATAATCGCTTGTACCCGGGAGGTGGAGGTTGCAGTGAGCCGAGATTGCACCATTGCACTCCAACCTGGGCGACCAGAGCGAAACTCTCCCTCAAAAAATAAAAAGAAAATCACAGGCTGGGCACGGTAGCTCAAGCCTGTAATCCCAGCACTTTGGGAGACAAATGTTGATGGACTGATTGAGCCCAGGAGACCTGAGCCCAGGAGTTCGAGACTAGCCTGGGCAACATGATGAAACTCTGTCTCTAAAAAAAAAAGAAAAAAAAAAAGTGGCCAGTGAGGACTAAGCTCTCATTTTTTTTTTTATCTTGCCCAAATTCCTATCTAATGGGTCTGGGGATTCATGCCCTACAAATCATAAATTCTTATCAGATGGGTTTTATTTAATCCTATATATTGTGACTTACTTTCCAATCTGACTCTGGCATAGCAAAGAAGAAAGTCAAAATATTTTAGCCCAAAACATGTTTCTTTGCCATATTTTGTTTTATTTAATTTATCTATTTATTTATTTATTTATTTATTTATTTATTTATGAGACGGAGTCTTGCCCTGTC
>NW_016813944.1:6344-9228 GCF_001698545.2 Rhinopithecus bieti | reverse complement strand
GGATTACAGGCTTGAGCCACCGCGCCCGGCCTTTTTTTTTTTTTGAGACAGAGTTTCCCTCTTGTTGCCCAGGCTGAATGGCTCATTGCAACTTACACCTCCCGGGTTCAAGTGATCCTCCTGCCTCAGCCTCCCAAGTAGCAGGGATTACAGGCACTCTCTACCATGCCCGGCTAATTTTCGTATTTTTAGTAGAGATGGGGGTTCACCATGTTGGCCAGGCTAGTCTCGAACTCCTGACCTCAGGTGATCCGCCCGCTCGGGCTTCCCAAAGTGCTGGTATTACAGGCGTGAGCCACTATGCCCGGCTACTTTCCCAGGTCTTTAAACAAACTCAACCAATTGTCAACCAGAAAAGGTTTAAATTTACCTATAGCCTGGAAGCCCCCCACACACTCCACTTGGAGTTATCCTGCCTTTCCAGACGAAACCAACGTATTTCTTAAGTGTGTTTGATGTCTCATGCCTCCCTAAAATGCATAAAACCACGCTGCACCGCTACCACCTTGGGCACCTGTTCTCGGGACCTCCTAAGGGTTGTGTCACAGGCCATGGTCACTCATATTTGGCTCAGAATAAATCTCTTCAAATATTTTACAGACTTTGACACTTTCCTGGATACCCGGTATTGTGGCATGCCTGCAGTCTCAGCCACAAGGGAGGCTGAGGTGGGAGGATCACTTGAGTCTGGGAGATTGAGGCTGCAGTTAGCTGCGATCATACCACTGCACTCTAGCCTGGGTAACAAAGTGAAACCCTGTCTCAAAAAAGAAAAAGAAGAAAGAAAGAAACAAAATCATGTTTAACCTCATTAGAAAGCAGGGAAATGGGGCCGGGCTCGGTGGCTCACGCCTGTAATCCCAGCACTTTGGGAGGCTGAGATGGGCAGACGACAGGTCAGAGAGTTTGAGACCAGCCCAACTAACGTGGTGAAACCCTGTCTCTACTGAGAATACAAAAATTAGCCGGGCATGGTGGCGTGTGCCCATAATCCCAGCTACTCGGGAGACTGAGGCAGGAGAATCTCTTGAACCCGAGAGGTGGAGGTTGCAGTGAGCCAAGATCACACCACTGCACTGCAGCCTGGGCGACAGAGCAAGAGCAAGATTCTGTCTCAGAAACAAAAAAAAAAAAAGAAAGAAAGAAAAGAAAAGAAAAGAAAGCAGGGAAATGTAAGTTAAAATCACAAAGAGAAAACACTGCAACCTGGCCAGGCACAGTGTCTCACGCCTGCAATCCCAGCACTTTGGGAGGCCGAGGCGAGCAAATTACGAGGTCAGGAGTTTGAGACCAGCCTGACCAATGTGGTGAAACCCCGTCTCTACTAAAAACAAAATTAGCCAGGCATGGTGGCACACACCTGTAATCCCAGCTACTCAGGAGGCTGAGGCAGGAGAATCGCTTGAACCCGGGAGGCAGAAGTTGCAGTGAGCCGAGATCGAGCCGCTGCACTCCAGCCTGAGCAACAGCAACAGGGGGAGACTCACATCTCCAAAAAGAAAGGAAGGAAGGAAGGGAGGGAGGGAGGGAGGGAAAGAAAGAAAGAAAAAAACACTACAACTTACCAGATGACATAAAAAAAAAAAAAAGTCTGACACTACCAAAATTAGTACAGCTATTGTGGAAAACTGGAAGTACTTACTATAGTCGAATATGAACATATCTCTGACCCAGCCATTTTGCTCCAACAGTAATGTGCACCAAAATGCATGAACAGAAAAATCCCAGCATTCTTTATCATTCTTCTATCCCTAAACTGGAAATAGCCTAAATGCCTACCAGCAGTAGAATACATAAATAGTGGCATTGTATATGTGATGGTTAATATTGAATGTCAACTTGATTGGACTTTATTGAAGAACGAAAATCCTGCAATCCAAGTATTGTTCTGGGTGTGTCTGTGAGGGTGTTGCCAAAAGAGATTAATATTTGAGTCAATGGACTGGGAGAGGCAGACCCACTCTCAATTTGGGTGGGCACCATCTAATCAGCTGCCAGCATGGCTAGAATAAAGCAGGCAGAAGGAAGTGGAAGGACTAGACTTGCTGAGTCTTCCGACCTTCATCTTTTCCCCATGCTGGATGCTTCCTGCCCTCAAACATCAGACTCCATGTTTTTCAGCCTTTGAACTCTTGGATGTACACCAGTGGTTTGCCAGGGACTCTTGAGCCTTTGGCCGCAAACAGAAGGCTGCATTGTTGGCTTCCCTACTTTTGAGGTTTTGGAGGACTGATCTACCACTGACTTCCTTGCTCCTCAACTTGCAGACCACCTATCCTGGGATTTTACCTTGTGATAATGTGAGTCAATTCTCCTTAATAAACTCCCTTTCATATCCTATTAGTTCTGTCCCTCTAGAGAACCCTAATACAGTATATAATGAAATAATATACAGCTTTGAAAAATTAACTACATCTACAAGCAACAATATGGATATATCTCACAGGCATAGTGTTAGGCTGGTAAACATAAAAGATGGCACACATAAATACACTGTGATTTGTATAGAGTTAAATTTACTTAAAAGTTCAAAAAGAGCAAAATTAATCTATTGTGTTAGAAGTAAAGATAGCAGTTATCAGGCCGGGCGCGGTGGCTCACGTCTGTAATCCCAGCATTTGGGAGGCCGAGGCAGGTGGATCAGGAGGTCAGGAGTTCAAGACCAGTCTGGCCAAGATGGTGAAACTCTGTCTCTACTAAAAATACAAAAATTAGCCAGGCGTGATGGCATTTGCCTATAATCCCAGCTACTCAGGAGGCTGAGGCAGATGACTGCTTGAACCGGGGAGGTGGAGGTGGCAGTGAGCTGAGATGCCACTGCACTCCAGCCTGGGTGACATAGACAGACTCCATCTCTTTTTTTTTTTTTTTTTTTTTTTTTTTT
>NW_016813944.1:0-4089 GCF_001698545.2 Rhinopithecus bieti | reverse complement strand
TTTTTTGAGACGGAGTCTTGCTCTGCCGCCCAGGCTGGAGTGCAGTGGCCGGCTCTCAGCTCACTGCAAGCTCCGCCTCCCGGGTTCACGCCATTCTCCTGTCTCAGCCTCCCGAGTAGCTGGGACTACAGGCGCCCGCCTCGTCGCCCGGCTAGTTTTTTGTATTTTTTAGTAGAGACGGGGTTTCACCGTATTAGCCAGGATGGTCTCGATCTCCTGACCTCATGATCCGCCCGTCTCGGCCTCCCAAAGTGCTGGGATTACAGGCTTGAGCCACCGCGCCCAGCCTAGTTTTTTGTATTTTTCAGTAGAGACGGGGTTTCACCGTGTTAGCCAGGATGGTCTCGATCTCCTGACCTCATGATCCGCTCGTCTTGGCCTCCCAAAGTGCTGGGATTACAGGCGTGAGCCACCGCGCCTGGCCCATTTTTGTATTTTTTTTTAGTAGAGACAGGGTTTCACCTTGTTGGCTAGGATGGTCTCGATCTCTTGACCTCGTGATCTGCCTGCCTCGGCCTCCCAAAGTGCTGGCATTACAGGCATGAGCCACTGTGCCCGGCCCTGGCAAATTTTTTATTCGTTTCCATTTTTGTAGACAGCAGGTGTCCCCATGTTGACCAGGCTCATTTTGGACTCCTGGGCTCAAGCTATACTCCTGCCTTGGCCTCCTCAAATTTCTTGCTTTTCTTTATGGTTTATCACTAAATATGCATCCCATAATTTTGCCTATTTTTAAAATTATATGTAGACGGAATCATATACTATTTTCTGTCTTGCTTCTTTCATTCAATATTATGTTTTTAAGATTTATAGAAGTTGAGAGTAGCTGTAGGTCATTTGTTTTGTTATAGTATGTATATTTCATTGAATGACTATATCACAATTTTTTATTTTATTTTATTTTATTTTGAGACGGAGTCTCGCTCTGTCGCCCAGGCTGGACTGCAGTGGCCGGATCTGGGCTCACTGCAAGCTCCGCCTCCCAGGTTTACGCCATTCTCCTGCCTCAGCCTCCCAAGTAGCTGGGACTACAGGCGCCAGCCACCTCGCCCGGCTAGTTTTCTTTTGTATTTTTTAGTAGAGACGGGGTTTCACCGTGTTAGCCAGGATGGTCTCGATCTCCTGACCTCGTGATCCACCCGTCTCGGCCTCCCAAAGTGCTGGGATTACAGGCTTGAGCCACCGCGCCCGGCCTATATCACAATTTTTTATGCTATTGTTGATGAATTTTTTGATTTCCAATTTGGGTCTACTATAAACATGGCTTTTATGAACATTTTTTTTTCTGGTGTGCATGTGCCAATTTATTGAGGGTGTCATTTTAGGAATAGAATTTCGGAGTCATAGGATCTGCATATCTTCATTTGTTCTAAATATTGCCAAGTCATTTTCCAACGTCTTGTACCAATTCTCACACCCACTGGCAGCATATGAGAGGTCTCCACATCCTGGACATTTCTTCTTTTTCCTTACATTGTCAGGAGTAATCACTTATACTCTGTTGAGTAACCGTAATGTACCTTTGTGCTTTGTACATAGATTGGTCTGAAAATTTAAGAACCCACAAACAGCTTTATGTTATTTTGAGTTTATAATATCTCTTACTGCAGAACAACGTAGTATGAGAGGATTGCATTCCCTTCTCTGTGGTTTCAGTGTCATGATCCCCTAGAAATAAGATCAAATGGGGCTGAGCACAGTGGCTCACCCCTGTAATCCCAGCACCCCAGCACTTTTGTAGGCCGAGGCGGGTGGATCACCTGAGGTCAGGAGTTTGAGACCAACCTGGCCAACATGGTGAAACCCTATCTCTACTAAAAAATACAAAAACTGGCTGGGTGTGGTGGTGGGCGCTTGTAATCCCAGCTACTCCAGAGGCTGAAACAGGAGAATCACTTGAACCCAGGAGGCAGAGGTTGCAGTGAGCCGGGATCGTGCCCCTGCCCTCCTAGGGAACAGGGCGAGACTCTGTCACACACACAAAAAAGAAAAAACTATTGATAACAAAATAGGTTTACTTGTGCTTAGGTAATTTGGCAGACATTTTCTAAAAAATGAATGAAATGAGCCTGTCACATCAGTGGCAACAACTAGACAGTATCTGTCGTCAGTGATAACCTTCAAGTTTTCAAGAGAAATTGAGAAGCTTGGAAAACTTGTAACCATTACCATGAACTCAACAGCTTCCTAGTGCTTGAAGACTTTCTGATGAGCTCAGTAGTGATTTTAATGAACCTACTTTTTGATGTTGTGTAATGAAATGTGTCAACATTTTGGAGGTCTACATAACTCAGTAACCCAATATTTTTTAAATTGCAAAATCATAGATAGGGAACATGAAGGGTAAGAAAGACTACTGGCTTTTTTTCTGACTTACAATGTTTTTATTACTATATGTCACGTATATGAACAACCATATTTGTTACTATATAACTGCTTGATTCCAATCATAAGCACTAGTAAAAATATATTACTTAGAAAACAATTCAGGGGCCGGGCGCGGTGGCTCAAGCCTGTAATCCCAGCACTTTGGGAGGCCGAGACGGGCGGATCACGAGGTCAGGAGATCGAGACCATCCTGGCTAATACGGTGAAACCCTGTCTCTACTTAAAATACAAAAAAGTAGCCGGGCGACGAGGCGGGCGCCTGTAGTCCCAGCTACTCGGGAGGCTGAGGCAGGAGAATGGCGTAAACCCGGGAGGCGGAGCTTGCAGTGAGCTGAGATCCGGCCACTGCACTCCAGCCTGGGCGGCAGAGCAAGACTCCGTCTCAAACAAAAAAAAAAGAAAACAATTCAAGGTCATATGGATTATCTGGATCAGGCCTTGGCAAACTACGGCCCATGGGCCAAATCTGTCTACCAACTATTTTTATACAGGGACAAACTAAGAATGAATTTTACATTTTTTAATGATTAAGAAAATAAAAAAAGAGGGGCCAGGCACGGTGGCTCACACCTGTAATCCCAGCACGTTGGGAGGCCGAGGCGGGCAGCTCATGAGGTCATGAGATCGAGACTATCCTGGCTAACATGGTAAAACCCCGTTTTTACTAAAAAAATACAAAAAATTAGCCGGCCGTGCTGGTGGGCGCCTGTAGTCCCAGCTACTCCAGAGGCTGAGGCAGGAGAATGGCACGAACCCAGGAGGCAGAAGTTGCAGTGAGCCGAGATCATGCCACTGTACTTCAGCTTGGGCAACAGAGTGAGACTCTGTCTCCAAAAAAAAAAAAAAGAAAAAAAAAGGAAAAGAAAAAAATAGTCTTTTGTTACACATAAAAAAAACACATAAATTTCAAATTTCTTTCCTTTTTTTTTTTTCTGAGATGGAATCTTACTCTGTCACCCAGGCTGGAGTGTAGTGGCTCGATCTTGGCTCACTGCCACCTCAGCCTCCCAGGCTCAAGTGATTCTCCTGCCTCAGCCTCCGAGTAGCTGGGACTACAGATGTGTACAACCACACCTGACTACTTTTTGTATTTTTTTTAGTAGAGACAAGGTTTGGTCTTGAACTCCTGACCTCAGATGATCCAGCAGCCTCAGCCTCTCAAACTGCTGGGATTACAGGCATGAGCCACTGCACCCAGCAAAATTCAAATTTCAGTTCCATAAATTAAATGTTGTTGGAACAAGGCCATACTTATTCATTTATGTATTGTCTATGGCTGCTGTCACACTACAACAACAGAGTTGAGTAGTGGTAACAGAGACCTTATGTGGTGCTATCATCACTTTATATTGCTGCAGAAAGGCTGAAGGGCAAATATCAGGAAAAGAATCAAATAGAATTCTATAAATTGCCTTTCAAATGGTGAATATGTTCAATTAAAAGCATTTGCTTGGCTGGGCGCGGTGGGCTGAGGCAGGAGAATTGCTTGAATCTGGGAGGTGGAGGTTGCAGTGAGCCGAGATCATGCCATTGCACTCCAGCCTGGACAACAGAGTGAGACTCCATCTCAAAAAAAGAAGAAAGAAAAAAGAATTTGCTTTTAGATTGATATCAGTATTTGGCAGTACCTATCTGTGTGGAGACATTTTTATTTATTTATTTATTTTTCTTTTATTTTTTTTTTGAGACGGAGTCTCGCTC
>NW_016813943.1:12404-13780 GCF_001698545.2 Rhinopithecus bieti | reverse complement strand
CTACAGAAGAAAAATAATAATCTTTATTATCTCTTGTTAAGAGCTCTAAAACAAGTTAATCATTTTAAGGCAGAAAAATCCATATTCTAGTTTTGCATTTACATAATATTTGGCATTAAGTTTCAACAGAATTTCTCATATATAAACTCATCAAAAATGAGCCAGCTTTGGCAAAATTTTAATACATTTTATACTCAAATGTTATAAACCAAGGCAAATAAAAACTTCATTTCTTAAAACCTTTTACAATTTTCTGTATCCATTAAGATTTTGTCTTTCACTAACCTGTTTGACCTTTAAGACAAAATTACCCCTTTTCTCTTGATAAACAAAACTATATCCCCTTACCTTACATATGCAGGTATATTTATTTTGCATTATTGCTCCTAGTACAGTCTCAAGTAACCATATTAATTATAACCTTTAAGGAAGAAAATGTACTTCTATTTCACAGAAAAACTGAGAGGTCTATAATTTCAGAACTCTCTTTCAAATACTTTAGCAGACTAACAAAACTCACTACCTGCAGCCCCACACATCATTTTATACCTTCTTAAAATGACACAAATGAACATGTTCATTAATGTTGCCCAAAGATATCGTGACTGTAAATGGGAAATAAAAACTAATCAATAAGAGCATATAAACTTAAAATTATGTTTAGTAATCAATGTTTGAGTATTCAATTTTACTTAGAAATTATCTAGGCATTGACATGATACAGGATATGCTACCCCAAAATATGGCACTGTGGAAACTGAGAAAACAGTAGAAGCAGAAAGGTCACCATCTGACTTTCTTCTGCTTTTCTGTGTGAGAGTTGGCTATAAAAGAATTCTCTGACCTACCTCCCCTGAAAGTAGTTCATAAGACCCTACGTGACAGGTGTCCTGCACTATACCTGGAGGGAAGGAATGTTACACAGAGAGGCCAAAAAAAATCTGAACAAACAGTCCTTTCTAAGTTTCCCCTAGTTTAATATCCTTAGGTAATATCTCGTTTTTGTCCAATCATACTTCTTCATTTGACCTAATCATAAAATACAGTATTCCCTGGGCCTTGGGTTCTTCATTTATGAAGGCTTCTGTGTCACATAAAACTTTAGTTACATAAAGCTGATATGCTTTTCTCTTGTTAATCTGTCTTTTGTTATAGGCATGTCAGCCGTGAACCTTGCGTTGTGTGAAGGAAATATATTACTTTTTCTCCCCTGCAGCATCTAATCATTATGCATTAATTAACTCAATTTAATATTAATCTAAATTTGTAAATCATCTAAGGATCTTGGAAATTTTATTTAAACAGAAACACTACAAAACATAATCACCATTGATATAAAAATGAGTAAAATAATGATTCAACTTAGCTAAACACAA
>NW_016813943.1:4185-8748 GCF_001698545.2 Rhinopithecus bieti | reverse complement strand
TAAATAAAACAAGAAATGCCTCTGTCTTTAGCTAAAGAACGAAAAAAGTGGCAGCCTAGCAGGAAATAATTTTTTTTAGACAAAAATTGTTCTACTCCAGCCAAACACCACAGAAAAAAATACAGCCCCACCCCAAACTAGAATTTCATTCTTGCCTGGCTATAGCAGGGCACCTGACCCCCTCCCTGTCCCCAACATGGTTCCGTCAGAAAAGGCTGGGTAGGAAGCCAGGACTTCTATAGTCAGGCAGTAACAAGATGTCCCTCTCCCTCCTCACTGGCATTGTGTCAGAGGAGGCCTAGTGGAAAGCCAGGACTTTGAATACCACTCAGTGGTGAGAAGGCCATGACCCTGCAATGTAAGTGTAAGAAAGCAGTAATGAGGCATGCTCCCATTCCAAGCCTGACTTGTATCAAGACATGCCTAGTGGGGAGCCTGAACTCCAGCCCAACCTAGCAATAGCAGGGTGCCCTTCATAATCAGGTGGTATGTATCAGGCTAAGTGGAGAACTTGGATTCTCTCTTCCCACATGGCAGTAACAAGGTGGTGCCTCCCTTCCTCTGCAGGAGGAGGCCTTCTAAAACACAAGATTTGAATAAGAGTCAGTCTCATAACAAAATCCAAATGCCTACATTTTGATCAAAAATTACTTTTTATGCCAATGACCAGTATCTAAAATTAATAATCTAAAACCTAACCACAAAAATATGGAAAAGAGCAAAAGAAGCACAAAGCAAGCACAAGGAAGGAAAGGGAAGAAAAGTCACAAATCAATGAAATTGAAAACAGGAAAATAGAGAAAATCAATGAAACAAAAAGTTGGTTCTTTGGAAAAAGTCAATGAAATTAATAAACCTCCAGTAATTCTGACAAAGATTAAAAAGTGAGAAGACACACCGATATCAATATCAGAAATGAATCAGGAAACATCACTACATATTCTAAAGCCATTTTAAAAAGGCAGTAAGAAAAAACTGCAAACACATTTTATCATAAATTTGGCAACTTAGAAAAAACAGATCAATTCCTCAAAAAACATAAACTACCAAAACTCAATCAAGAAAAATTAAACAACCTGAATAGTCCCTATACACACTAGTGAAACTGATTTGTAATTCTGAAACTCTTAAAAAGGAAATATCCAGGACCATATTGTTTTGCTGGAGAAGTATAATATTTGAAGAAGAATTAATACCAATTTTATACAGTCTTCCACAAAATAGAAGAGGAGGGGACTCTTCACCAGCTCATCTTATGAGGCCAGTATTACCTTGATACCAAAAGCAAAGACAGTACAAAAAAGATGACTATAGACCAATTTCTATCATGAATTTAAACACAAATATCTTCAACTACATATTAGCAAATATAATCCAGTGATGTATAAAAAAGATTGTACACCATAACCAAGTAGGTGTTAGTATTCAAGGCTGGCTCAACATTCGAAAATTAATCAATGCAATGTACCGTATTACAAGCTAAATTTTAAAAATCGTATGACCATATCAATTGATTCAGAAAAAGCATTTGACAAAACCCAACACTGTTCAGGATAAAAGCTATCAGCAGACTAGGAATAGAGTGGAACTTCTTTAATTTGCTAAAGAACATCTACTAAAACCCACAGCTACTATCATATTTAATGACGAAATTCTGAATGTTTCCCCACTAGGAACAGAAACAAGGCAGGGATGTCTCCTCTAAGGCCTGCTATTCAACATAGTGTTGTAAGCCTTAGCCAGCACAATAAACAAAGAACAGAAAATAAATAACAAAGGAAGAAATAAAACAGTTGCTATTTCCAGATAATATGATGATTTATATTTAAATTCCCAAGAAATTCCCAAGAAATAATTATTGGGAACTTATATGTAAACAAAACAAAACACAGACAAAAGAACATCACAGATAGAATGTTTTAAAGTTAAAAAACAATAGTTCTGCCGGGCACATGGGTGACTCATACCTGTAATCCCAGCACTTTGGGAGGCTGAGGCAGGAGGATCACCTGAGGCCAGGAGTTTGAGACCAGCCTGGCCAACATAGTGAAACTCTGTCTCTACTAAAAATACAAAAATTAGCTGAGTGTGTTGGTGCACGCCTGTAATCCCATCTACTCAGGAGGCTGAGGCATGAGAATTGCTTGAACCTGGGAGGAGGAGGTTGCAGTGAGCTGAAATCACGCCACTGCACTGCAGCCTGGGCAACAGAGTGAGACTCCGTTTCAAAAAAAAAAAAAGAAAGAAAAGAAAAAACAATATTTTCTAGAACTAATAAGTGAGTCCAGAAAGGTCACAGATACAAGGTCAACATATAAAGACCAATCATATTTTTATATACTAGCAATAAGCACACAGAGACCAAAGTATTGATATTGTCCAAAAATACAATATGATTGACAATTGCTTAAAAAGTAACATATTAAGATTTAAATCTAACAAAACATGTACAAGACTTGTGTACTGAAAACTATAAAATACTGGTGAGGAAACTGAAGGAAGATCTAAATTACTGTAGAGAAATATTATGTTCACAAATTGGAAGAGTCAACATAATAAAGATGTTAATTCTCTCCAAATTGATACACAGGATTAGTGCAATTCCCATTACAATTCCAGCAAGATTTTTTGTGGATGTAGTTAAGTGCATTCTAAAATGTATATCAAAGGGCAAGGGGACTAGAATAAGTAAAACATTTTTTTAAAAAAGATGAAAATAGGAGGAATTAGTCTACCCAGTTTAAAGACTTATTATATAGCTACAGTAATGAAACCTGTTTGGTGTTGGTGGAAGGACAAACACATAAGTCAATGGAACTACTGGCTAGAGAACTCAGAAGTAGCCATACATGAATATACTCAACTGACTTTTGAAAAAGAAGAGAAACAATTCAATGGAGGAAAGATAGTTTTCATTAAATAGTGTTGGAACAATCAGACATCCCTAGGCAAATAAAATAAAATAGAAATGAATCTTAATCTTAGTAAACTAAACGTAGGCTGGGTGCAGTGGCTCATACCTGTAATCCCAGCACTTTGGGAGGTTTAGGTGGGAGTATTGCCAGAGGCTAGGTCTAAGACCAGTATGGGAAACATAGCGAGAACCTGTCTCTACAAATAGGAAAATTAGCTGGGCATGGTGGTGTTTGCCTGAAGTCCCTCCCAGTTACTTAGGTGGCTGAGGGAGGTGAGAGGATTGCTTGAGCCCAGGAGTTTGAGGTTGCAGTGAACTATGACCACGCCGCTTCACTCCAGCCTGGGTGACAGAGTGAGACCATGTCTCTAAAAAGGCATATAAATAATAAATAAATGTAAAACATGAACCTATAAAGCTATTAGAAAAAAACATAGGCGAATATCTTTAGGACCTAAGGCTTGATAAAGGCTTCTTACACTTGACATTAAACGCATGATCATTAAAAAAATAATAATTAAATTTGACCTTACCTAAATTAAGTTTTATTCTCTATAAAAGATCCCATAAAGAAGATGAAAAGATAATGTACTGACCAGAAGAAAATACTTGGAAATCACATGTTTGAGAAAGAATTCATATCTAGAATATGTGAAGAATGCTCAAAACTCAACAATAAAAAATCAAAACATTCAATTTGCAAATAGGAAGAAGATATGAAGAGATATTTCACCAAAGAGTATATATGGGTGACAAATAAACCCTTGAAAAGATGTTTGACATCACTAGCCATTAGGAAAATGCAAATTGAAATTACAATGAGATATAATTACACACCTATCAGAATGAATAAATGAGAAAAAAAAGTGAAAACATCAAGTGCTGCCAAGTATGTGGAGAAGCTGGATTACTTATACATTGCTGGCAGGAATATAAATAATGGTACAGTCACTCTGAAAAAAACTGTTCAGCCTTTTACTCAAAAAATAAGTATACAACTATCATATAACCCATCAATTTCACTGCTGGGCATTTATCTCAGAGGAACGAAATTTTATGTCCACGCAAAAAACCAGCACACATTTGTTCACAGCAATTTTATTTGTAATAGCTGAAAACTAAAAACAACCAAAATGTTCCTCAAAAGATAAATAATTATACAAACTGTGGTAATCTATAGCATTGCACAATAAGAAAAGAACAAATGATTACGTACACAACAAACTGGATGGATCTCAAGGGGATTAAGCTGAGTAAAAAATGCCAACCTCAAAAGATCAGATACTGTTTTATTCCATTTATATAATATTCTCAGAGTGACAAAGTATATAAATGGAAAACAGATTAGTGCTTGCCAGGGTTTAGGGATGGTGGGAGGAATGGTGTTGGTGTTAGTATAAAGAAGCAGCACAAAGAAGATTTTTGTGGTGATGAAATAGTTCTGAATCTTGATTGCAGTAGTGATTACACAAATCTCTGTAAGTGAGAAATGGCTTAGAATTCTATACACACATTATACCAATGCCAATTTTCTAGTTTTGATATTGTACTATAATTATGTTAGGTGCTACCATTGTGGAGAACTGGGTGAAGGAGATATTTTCTTTACAACTTTCTGTGACTCTGTCATTATATCAAAAGAAAACTTT
>NW_016813943.1:0-2065 GCF_001698545.2 Rhinopithecus bieti | reverse complement strand
CTTGTAATTTTGAACACATATTAGTTAAATATTATCAAAATTTAATGATATGCAATTAATTTGAATCTTTCTATAAGGTATACACAGATCAAAACGATTGTATTGTACTCCATAAATATACATAATTATTATTTGTAAATTAAACATAAATTAAAAAGAAAAAAGAAAAAGTATATAACATCATAAGTATATGGAATTCAACATGGAGAGTATATATACATCTCATAACTCATTCCAGACAAACAAAAACCAAAAAGTGTTTACCTAAAGCTATCACTCATTTCTGATTTTTAAAAGTTTACTGAAAAGGGAGTGGATGATTATCTCACTGATACAAAAAAACAGTATATATTTCAGAGCCAAATCCAGCATCATGCTTATTTCTAGCAGCATTACCCTTACAGTCAGGAATGTGCTTTCTATCCACCATATCACTTAACATTACTATTGAGATGTTAATTGACACCATTTCTTTTTTAAAAAGTAGTGAAAGGTATAGGATAGAGTCAAGTGGAGTCAGCAGCAACATATGATTTTAGTAATGTGGGTGGTTGCAAAATCAATATGAAAACATATTAGTAGCTTTCTTATATATAAATAATAACCAATTAAAATATAGTAAAATGACAATAATCCATTTACTTAATAAATAAGATGATAAAATATCTAGAAAAAATTATAACAGAGAAAATGCTAAAGATATATATAACAGAGATAAAATCCTATTAAGGAACATATAATTCTACAATAAATAGAATGTCATATTTTATTAGCTGAAAGTTGTTTTTTTTCTGAAAATAAAATCAAATCTCTCAAAAGAAATCTATGAAATCAATTATATCAAAATGAAAATATTAGTATTTTTATTAGGTTGTCAAAAATAATAGTAAAGTTTATTTGTATATGTAAAACAAAAATGAAAAAGTTGGAAAAAATAAGGAATATTTAAATAAAAAAGACAGGGAAGGACAGATCAAATAGAAGATGTAATTTATAAACATATTCAAGTATCTGTAGGTATTTGGCATATAATAAAAGTGGTTTATCAGTTCATAGCAGAAAGGATAGTATTGGATTAGTTGGCTATTCATTTGTAAAATTATCCCTATCTAAATACAAACATCACATTTACATTTGGATTAAAATATTTAAATATAAATAAATAAAACATTAATGCACTCAAAGAAAACATGAGTAAATATTATATATAGTATCTGCATAAAGGCTGGGCGTGGTGGCTCATGCCTATACCTAGCACTTTGGGAGGCCAAAGGTGGGGCAGATCACCTGAGGTCAGGAGTTTGAGACCAGCCTGGTCAACATGGCAAAACCCTGTCTCTACCAAAAATACGAAAAAAAAAAAAAATTAGCCAGGCGTGGTGGCTTGTGCCTGTATTCCCAGCTACTTGGGAGGCTGAGACAAGGAAAATCGCTTGAACCTGGGAGGCGGAGGTTGCAGTGAGCTGACATCATGCCACTGCACTCAAGCCTGGGCGACAGAGTGAGACTCCATCTCGAAAAAAAAAAAAAAAAAGAAAAAGTATCTGCATAAGGAAGGAATGTATACATAAGTTAGTCAGAAAACCAGAAATCTATAAGGAAAATAATTAATTATATACACAATTATAATATTCAGTATTGGTAAGGATGTTGAACTGTTAATGTCATACACTATGAGTAGGAAGATACATTAGTGCTCCCATTTTGAAGGGTAATTTTGTAAAATCTCTTAAATTTAAACATACATACTGTATTCCCTTTTTAGAAATGGCAATATTCACAGATTACCCTATAAATAAACTGACAAAAATTATTCAAGATGCAATTACATGGAAGGCCATTAAGTTACTATTTATAACAGTGAATACTGGGAACAATCTAAGTCTCTGTTACCAGCAGACCACTCAAGTAAATAAATTACATACACATATTTAAAATATGTATCTACAAAATGAGGCTACCTCTAAAGAAAAAAATATCGCCAAGTTATATCTTTAAGTGGCCATATACAGAATAGTTTGATCCTGAAAAATATGGAAGAAATTTTGTGTTAGTTTCATTTGAG
>NW_016813942.1:0-7523 GCF_001698545.2 Rhinopithecus bieti | reverse complement strand
ACAACATTCATCTTGTACATCTCCATCAGAGTTCCTGGGTGACCAGCTGCATTGCCCACGAGCAGTAATATTTTGAAAGGAATCTTTTTTTTTTCTGAGTAGTATGTCTCAACAGTGGGTTTAAAATATTCAGTAAATTATGCTATTAACACCTGTACTGTCATTCCTGCTTTGTTGTTCCATTTATAGAACACAGGCAGAGTACATTTAGCATAATTCTTAAGAGCCCCAGCATTTTAGGAATGATAAGTTAGCATTGACTTCAACTTAAAGTCACTAGCTGTGTTAGCACCTAAGAGAGTCAGGTTGTCCTTTGAAACTTTGAAATCAAGTATTGACTTCTCTCTATTTATGAAAGTCCTAGGTGATATCTTCTAATAGGCTGTTTCATCTACATTGAAAATCTATCATTTAGTGTAACCATCTTTGTCAGTGATCTGATCTAGATCTTCTGGATAAATTGATGCAGCTTCTACATCAGCACTTTCAGCTTTGTCTTGCACTGTGTTATGTAGACAACTTCTTTCCTTAAACCTCATAAACCAACCTATGCTAGCTTCAAGCTTTTCTTCTGAAACTTTCTCAGCTGTCTCATCCTTTATAGAATTGAAGATAATTTGGGCCTTGCTCTCAATTAGGCTTTGGCTTAAGGGAATGTTGTGGTTGGTTTAATCTCCTATCCAGTCCGTTAGAACTTTCTCCAGATCATCAGTAAGGGTATTTCACTTTCTTATCACTGGGGTAGCACTTTAATTTCCTTCAAGAACTTTTTCTTTGTGTTTAAAACTTTGCTGACTCTTTGGTGCAAGAGGCCTAGCTTTCAGCCAGTCTTGGCTTTCAACATACCTTCCTTACTAAGCTTAATCATTTCTGGCTTTCTAAAGTGAGAATCATGCAACTCTTCCTTTCACTTGAACACCTAGAGGCCATTTTAGCATTATCAATTGGCCTAAATTCAATATTGTTGTGTCTTGGGGAATAGAGAAGCCTAAGGAGAAGGAGAGAGACAAAAGAATGGACTGTTGGTTGGTGAAGTCAGAACACACATGAGTTTTGTCATTTTATATCGGCGCAGTACATGGTACCCCAAAACAATTACAATAGTAACATCAAAGATCACTGATCACAGATCATTGTAACAGATATAATAATAATGAAAAAATTGAATTATTGTGACATAACCAAAATGTAGTACAGACATGAAGTGAACATACACCATTGGAAAAAAAAAATGGTATCACAGACGTGCTCAAAGTTTCCACAAACCTTCAATTTGTAAGACAAAACAAAAAAATGCAACTTCTGCAAAGTGCAATAAAGTGAAGTGCAATAAAATGGGGATATGCCTATAATTCATTCCAACTTGATAATGGTTAAAAGGACCAAATAAGAATATTTTGCTCAAGTCTTAGTACGAGCCCCACTCATTGTGTAGCACATCTGTTTTTTTTCTTTGCGACATTCTATTGCTTTGATTTCTCAGATTTCACTGTAAATTTCTTTTTTTTTTTTTTTTGAGATGGAGTCTCGCTCTGTTGCCCCGGCTGGGAGTGCAGTGGCCGGATCTTCAGGCTCACTGCCAAGCTCCGCCTCCCGGGTTTACGCCCAAAAATTTCTCCTGCCTCAGCCTCCCGATGTAGCTGGGACTACAGGCGCCCGCCACTGGTCGCCCGGCTAGATTTTTTTTTGTATTTTTAGTAAGACGGGGGTTTCCAGCCGTGTTGCCAGGGATGGTCTCGATTTCCTGACCTTCGTGGATCCGTCCGTCTCGCCTCCCAAGTGCTGGGATTACATGGCTTTTTTTTTTGAGTCCACCGTGCCCGGCCCACTGTAAATTTTCAAAATGCATTATTTAAAAATAATCATTTTAATTATTCCATGAATTGTTATAGAGAATGTGGAGGACTTTCCCCCAAGTTTGGAAGCCAGAGCCATGCTGAATGTTCATTTATGTTTGCTAGCCTCCACCATTCCATATTCCATCACTCATACCTATACCCACACACCTGAAAATACTCTTTTGGGCAAGGGTCTTTGAGAACCAAGGCTATAGTCAAAGTTGGTAACCAGGATATCTGGATTAGGATGTGAAGGGGTTTGAGGCAGAGTGTAGTAGACATGAAACTATCTAGCCTGAAGGTGGTAGCATAAACAGTAAATGCTAAATTTTGACACACAGTTAGACTACTAAATTATAGTCAAGTAAAGAAGTTTCATTGAGTAAACTACACCTCAGACTGTAGAAATATCACTGCAAAATCAGCTATTCAGTGGGGAAAATGTTACTCAGACCTAGGAGTCTGAATGACTTCCGTTCAAATTCTGATTATCCTGGGCATATACTAGCTGAGTAAGCTCGAACACATTGCTTAATTTCTGCAAAGTTTAGGTTTCATCACTTGTAAAATGGGGGTTATAGCATCTATGTGAGAAGTTTTTTTTGGGGTTGCAAGGATTAAATTAAATGAGATATTTTATGTAATAGGTCCCTGGTCAAGGCTAGCACAGAGTAATAAGCATTTATTCAAACATGTTTCCTTACACCTACAGTGGAACTCATTTTTGATATAGGTGCCAAGAACATACACTAGTGAAAAGTAGTCTCTTCAATAAATGATGCTGGAAAACGGGCGTCCATATGCAGAAGAATGAAACTAGACCCCTATTTCTCACCATACCAAAAATCAAATCAAAATGGATTAAAGACTTAAATCTAAGACCTCAAAACTGTGAAACTGCCTATAGAAAACATTGGTGAAATTATCTAGGAATTGGTCTGGGGCCAAAGATTTTTTTTTTTTATTTTTTTTGAGACGGAGTCTCGCTCTGCCGTCCAGGCTGGAGTGCAAGTGGCTGGATCTCAGCTTCACTGCAAGCTCCGCCTCCCAGGTTTTGACATTCCTCCTGCTTCAGCATCCCGAGTGTCTGGGACTACAGGCGCCCGCCACCTCGCACCGGCTAGTTTTTTGATATTTTTTAGTAGAGATGGGATTTCACCATTGGTTAGCCAGGATGGTCTCAATCTCCTGACCTCGTGATCCACCCGTTTGAGTAATACCAATAAAGCAAGGCAACCAAAGCAAAAAATGGACAAGGTGAGATCACATCAAGTTAAAGAGGCTTTTCATGCACAGCAAAGAAAATTATCACAAAGTGAAGAGACAATCCACAGAATGGGAAAGAATATTTCAAACTACCCATCTGACAAGGGATTAATAAGAGAATATATAAGGAGCTCAAACAAATCTATAGAAAAAACTAATAAATTAAAAATGGTGACAGATCTGAATAGAGTTTCTTAAAAAGAAGATATACTATGCACAAGACATATGAAAAGGTGCTCAACATCATTGATCCATTAGAGAAATAAAATCAAAACTACAATGAGATATCATCTCACCCCAGTTAAATTGCTTATAATCCAAAAGACAGGCAATAACAAATGCTGGTGATGATGATGTGGAGTAGGGAACGCCTTGTAACTTGTTGATAGGGAAATGTAAATTAGTACACTACTTTTGGGAACAGTTTTAAGATTCCTCCAAAAAAACTAACATTGAACTATATGATTGAACTGATATGTCCAGCCCCATCCCCCTGCTGGGTAATATACCCAAAAGAAAGGAAATCAGTATATCGAAGAGATATCTGTATACCATGTTTTGAATTGCAGCACTGTTCACCTAGCCAGATTTGAAGCAACCTGTGTCCCATCAACAGTTGAATGGATAAAGAAAACGTGGTACATATACATGATGGAGTACTGTTAGCCATTATAAAGGATGAGATTCTGTCATTGGCAAACAACCATGGATGGAACTGAAGATAATTATGTTAAGTGAAATAAACCAGGAACAGAAAGACAAAGATTGCAGTTCTCACTCACTTTGTGGACTCTAAAAATCAAAACAACTGACCCTCATGAAAGGCTGGAAGGTAGTGAGAGGGAGGTGGGGAATGGCTAATGGATACAGAAAATAGAAAGATAGCATAAAGAGCTACTATTTGATAGCACAGCATGCGACTATAGTCAATAATAATTGTACATTTAAAAATAACTAAAGAGTAATATTTGATGTTTTGTAACACAAAAGATACACCGCTTAAGGGGATGGATACCTCATTCTCCATGATGTGGATTATTATGTGTTGCCATGTCTATAACAAAACATCCTCATGTACCCAATAAATATATACACCTACTAATGTATCCACACACACAAAAAAAACATAAAATAAAACAAAACTAAAAAAAGTTTCTTTTATTTTGTCCATTTTAATAAAGACATTTTTCATCATTTTAGTATTGGGGGTAGAGAAGCCTTTACACAGATAAATTTTGCCAATTGGGTGAGTTGGTCATAGATGCAGGCTCAGTTAGTGCGCTGGTTAAAGAGTTCCGTTATCCAACTCTCTGGGCAACAATTCCTGTATCTGCCACTTTTTAGATTGTATGAAACGTGGACAATTACTTTACCTTTTGTCCTCCACCCCTCAGCTGTAATAGTTCCCTCGCGGGCTTGTTATAAGAATTAAAAGGAATAATCCCACAATAAGACTTTGCATGTGTGCCCCGGCACAACATACTAAACATTCAGTTTAGTTATTTAAACAGACACACAGACACCACACACAGGAGCGTTTATGCAGACCTCAGTCCCCAAACAAACAATGCCTACATGGCTTTCCTATTATAGTTGTTTTTATTTAAAAAAAGTGCTGAATGAATGGTTTAATTGACAACTAGTCAGACATATCTTTTTGTTTTGCTTCCTAAAGTAAATTCTGCAGAGATCAGCAACATCAGCGTTACCTGGGAGCCCTGTTAAGAATTTGCAGAATCTCAAGCCACCTCTGGACCTTACTGCATCAGAATCTGCACTTTAGCAACATGCTAGAGTGTTTCCTAATTGCCTATCATGAGTTTGAGAGTTGCTGATCTACACCTCTACTACACTCCTTGTTTTTACCACTAATTGCCTCACAGGCCTGTAGCAGACAGAATGTCTTTAGTGTTTCATGAAACCTACCATTGTGACCTTGGTCTCTTCTGGAAGTTCTTGGTGTCCTCTTGGGTTCTGTCCAGCCCTTCCAGTATAGAGACGCAAGATTTATATCTGGCTCCCCTCCCAGCATTAAGCAAGGAAGGCCTGGTGTTAGTGGTGATCTCCCCAACTAGATTGTAGAACTCCTTGAAAAAAGGCAAGGACTATGCTTTTTATG
Source organism: Rhinopithecus bieti (assembly GCF_001698545.2). Lineage (NCBI taxonomy): Eukaryota > Metazoa > Chordata > Mammalia > Primates > Cercopithecidae > Rhinopithecus > Rhinopithecus bieti. Next base: position 2,300 of record NW_016813942.1, on the reverse strand, counting down.
TTTCATCTGTATCCTACCATTTCCCATCAATATTCAGTGTAAATTATGTAATCATTGTCTACCTTGGTGGTCCTTCATTATGATAATTTCCAGCAGACTTGGAGGGAGAGACCTCTAACTGCTGTGGCTCAGGATAGCATTTCAGAGGGGGAGTAAGTGTCCCTAGCACTCCCTGATTCCAGTCCAGGAAAGCTGTCTTCCAACTGAGTAATGGCCCTAAAGAGCTGAGTGTGTCCTTGATGGTTTGCTTGTTAAACACGATTGTCACAGGCCTGTTGGACACCTTGCCCTTGAGATCCAGAAATCCTCAGAATAACAAAAGTGGAGGCAGAGAGGGCACCAGTGGCTGGCATAAGTAGAAAGAACTGAATAATTTGGAGAAAAATGTTCCTTCTTTATTCTTTTGAGGCCCCTGATAAAGCAGAGTGTCATGAAGTGGGGGTATGGGAAGCTCTGCTTGGGTTGAATATGTTGCTAAGCACTTATATACCAATTCTTATTTTTACATTTTATCTAATTGTTTCTTTAAAATTGTTGATGTGATTTCTAACTTGGAAGTAAACAAAGAACTTCTGCATACTCCCTTTCCTGAATTCACCAACTGGTTTACATTTACCTCTCATTTGTTTTTATGCGGTTTTATTATTCATATCGGCATTCTCTCTTTAGATTATATATATATCATATATACACATATATACATACCTAGTTACCACATATAATACATATATACACATATATACACCATATAGTAGACATATAACATATATACACATATAATATATACATATATACACATAAATAATACATATAACACATATATAACATATATACACATATATACACATATATCATATATACATATACACATTATATACACTATACACATATATACACATATACACCATATATACATATATACACATATATACACATACAGCAATTCAGAAAAAGGATTATGTGTGTGTGTGTATATATATATATATTTGTGTACATGTATATAATTTCTTTTTCTGAACCATTGTAAGCTGGACACATTGTGCCACTTAACCCTTAAATGAGTCAATGTGTAATTCTTAAGAACATTCTCTTTTTTTATTGTGGTAAATATACATAACATAAAATGTGCTATTTTAGCTAGTTTTAAGTGTCCAATTCAGAATGTGGTTTGTGACATTACCACTACCAATCTCTAGAACTTTTTCATCATCCAAAACTGAAACTCTGTACCCATTAAATAATAACTCCCCACTCCGCTCTCTACATAGTCTCTGGCAACCACCATTCTATTTTTGTCTCTACGAATTTGACTACACTAGGTCCTCATATATGTGACATCATACAGTATTTGTTTTTGGGGATTGGCTTATTTCACTTAGTACAATGTATTCAAGGTTTATCCATGTTGTAGCATATGTCAGAATTTCCTTCCTTTTTTAGGCTGAATAATATCCATTGTGTGTATATACCACATTTGGTTTATTCATTTATTTGTCAATAGATACTTGAGTGGAATTGCTGGATCATATGGTAGTTCTTTCTTTTTTTTTTTTTTTTTTTTGAGACGCAGTCTCACTCTGTTGCCAGGCTGGAGTGCAGTGGCGTGATCTCAGCTCACTGCAACCTCCGCCTCCCAGGTTCAAGAGATTCTCCTAGCTCAGCCTCCCGAGTAGCTGGGACTACAGGTGCCCGCCACCATGCCCAGCTAATTTTGTATTTTAGTAGAGATAGGGTTTCACCATGTCGGCCAGGATGGTTTGATCTCTTGACCTTGTGATCCATCCACCTCGGCCTCCCAAAGTGCTGGGATTACAGGTATGAGCCACTACGCCCAGCCCTATTTTTAAATTTTTTGGGAAGCCACTATACTGTTTTCCATAAGAGCTGCACCATTTTACATTCCCACCAGCACCATATAAGGATTCCAATCTGTCCACATCCCTGTCAACACTTCTTATTTTCTGTTACTTTGATACTAATCATCATAATGGGTATAAAGTGGTATCTCACTGTGGTTCTGTTATGTATTTCCCAAATGATAGTGATGTTTAACATCTTTTTATGTGCTCATTGGCAATTTATATATATTACTTAAATTATGTATTTTCTTTAGATTTATAAATTTTATTTTATTTTTCCTAAGAGTTTTATCATTTTAACTCTTATGTTTAGGTCACTGATCCACTTTGAGCTAATTTTTGTACAGTTGTCCCTCAGTATCCTCAGAGGATTTGGTCCAGGACCACTTGTAGATATAAATCCACAGATGCTGAAGGTTTTTTTTTTTTTTTTTTTTTGAG
>NW_016813941.1:231869-267796 GCF_001698545.2 Rhinopithecus bieti | reverse complement strand
GCATAAAAAAGGATGAGTTCATGTCCTTTGCAGAGACATGGATGAAGCTCAGAAACCATCATTATGAGCAAACTATCACAAGGACAGAAAACCAAACACTGCATGTTCTCACTCATGGGTGGGAACTGAACAGTGAGAACACATGGACACAGGGAGGGAACATAACCCACTGGGGCCTGTTGCGGGGTGGGGGGCTGGGGGAGGGATAGCATTAGGAGAAATACCTAATACAGATGACGGGTTGATGAGTGTAGCAAAACCACCATGGCACGTGTATAGCTATGTAACAAACCCGCACATTCTGCACATGTATCTCAGAATTTAAAGTATAATAATTTTTTAAAAAATGAAAGTAAAAAATATCTTCTATGATTAATATTCTCATAGAGATAAGTGACACTATATATTCATAAAGCAAGAACAGGATATAAAAGTTATATTCAGAAAACAAAAAGTGCTCTTGCAAATTAAAAATATGATAGCAGAAATGAAAAATTCAACAGGCAAGCTAGAACAAGGTGTATAATCATCTGAGTAAGTAGAGCAAAAACACAAGAGAGAAAAAAGGAGAGACAGGGTTAGATAATTAAAGGATTAACCCAGGAGGTTCAATAGCTAAATAGTTCAGAAAGAGGATAGAGAAAGTAAAGAAAAATAAAGTAGTAAAATAACTAACTTACTAACTAAACAAATAAATGAGATAAAATAAACAATAATAAGAAAATTTCCTAAAACTAAAGCTAGCAGGCATTCAGACTTTAAGGGTGTGTTAAGTGCCAAGCACAATAAAACAAAAGAAAACAACAAAAAAACTCCTTCTCATACCAAAGCACAGCAGCATGAACATGGAGATAAAAAGGACCTAAAAGGTTCCAGAAAGTGAACAAGTTACCAACAGGGAGTGGGAGTCCACATGAGAGATGTCAGCAGCAGCACTGGAAGCCAGAGGGCATGGGCATGGAGCAGTGATTTCAAAATACGGAGGAATGACATCCAACCTAGAATTCCATATTCAACTCAACCACAGTGTAAAGAGAACTAAGATTATTTTCAGATTTGTGGGGCTTAAAATAAGTATCTATCATGTATTTTTCTGAAGATGTCACCGGAAAATGGACTCTACCAAAACATGAAAGTAAACCAAGAAAAAATACACAGAATTCAGCAAACAAAATAAGACAGGAGAAAGACAAAGGAATTCCCAGGAGGAGGGTGAAAGGTAATGACAGAACCATGAATGTATTCTTCTTGTTTATCCTAGAGTGAATAATCTTACATTTTGCTGCAGAAATGTTAATATAATGGAATAATGGTGTAACCCCAGGCCCCACTGGGGTATTTACACAATATGTGGTGTATGCATCATGTTACCTTTCTAAAATCTGAAAACTCTGGATTCCAAAACGAATGTGGTCTAAAGGATTGCGATCTGAAATTGTGGACCTGCATATACATTTTTATAAACACATTTATGTATATTCACGTAAAACTGGTATCATATGGCATATACAATCTCACACTTTTATCTTATTAAAGAATATTTATACATATGTATTTTCATAGCTGAATGGCATTTGTCCTACAAAATGTTTCATAATTTTCTTATTGTTAGACATTGGGTTATATTCAATTTTTGCCTACTATGAAATAATGATGAGGTGGATAGCCTAATGTAGATCTTGAAGACCAATTTCTAGAAATAGAACTATGGTGTCAAAGAGGTATGCATCTGCAAAACGTTTAAATTTACAGGCAAGTACCTTCATCTAGTTTATGAAGTAGAACACACAAAATGAATTAGTAAATGCACAAAGAAATATATAATTCAAATCACAGTAGGCAGTAAGAAGGAAAAGAACCTTGGGCTATGAGAATAAACGGAGAAACTGATACTGAATCATATAGGTACGGGCTTACTAAATGTAGGCTCAAATTAAGCAAACTGCAACTACACATACTAATTTTAGTTTTACTCATGCTCCAACTCTTTCTCCTAATCATGTAGTAATGAATATAATCAGGTTTCTAAAAGGGCATAAGTTCCAAAGACACCACACCATTTTCAGACTGGATTTCTTCTTCCTCTCAGGCACGCTCAGGCTAGGGGATACTATGTGGAGCTACAGGTAACACCAGTAGGCCTAGGACCCAAAATGTCAGGGGCTGGGTGAGGGGAGGAAAAAACGAAAAATTACAAGAGGGGAAGAGAAAGAGATGCACATGTGCCTCGGCTTCTCATGTATGAGGCGAGGATAATGGCTCAGACTTCCTCTGGGTGGCTTCCACTGAGCGAAAGAGTTGGCTCAGGATGACACTTCTGAAACAGCATCACTGTCTTCAATGCCATACATTTTCTATTCTTTTTTATTGTAATACTTTTTTTAAAACTACTTTTTTTTATATATAATAGGCATGATGCTCAGAACAAAACCGATCACTTCTTCTGAGCCCAAAAGATCTAATAAATGTAAGCACTTCTGGACGAAGGGAAAAAAAAAAACACTTTTTGTCAACATGTCTAATACCAACCCTATGTTCGCACTTACATGTATCTTAAACATGTTTTTCTTGGAAATTAATATTTATTTGACATGATTAGGAAACTCTGAGTGCCTGCAGTGTGATAGCACTGTCTTGAGGGCTGGGATGTACCAATGACTACATCAGGTCTGGGTCCGGCCTCATTTCATGGCTCTAAGAACATAATGGGGTGGCCAGGCACAGTGGCTCATGCCTGTAATCCCAGCACTTTGGGAGGCTGAGGTTGGTGGATCACAAGGTCAGGAGTTTGAGACCAGCCTGGTCAATATGATGAAACCCTGTCTTTACCAAAAATACAAAAATTAGCTGGGCATGGTGGTGCGTGCCTGTAGTCCCAGCTTCTCAGGAAGCTGAGGCAGGAGAACCACTTGAACCCAGGAAGCAGAGGTTGCAGTGAACTAAGATTGCGCTACTGCACTCTAGTCTGGGCGACACAGCGAGATTCTGTCAAAAAAAGAGAAGAGAAGGCTGGGTGCGGTGGCTCATGCCTGTAATCCCAGCACTCTGGAAGGCCGAGGCAGGCGGATCACAAGGTCAGGAATCGAGACCATCCTGGCTAACAGGGTGAAACCCTGTCTCTACTAAAAACACAAAAAAGTTAGCCGGGCGTGGTGGTGGGCGCCTGTAGTCCCAGCTACTTGGGAGGATGAGGCAAGAGAATGGCATGAACCCGGGAGGTGGAGCTTGCAGTGAGACAAGATGGCACTACTGCACTCCAGCCTGGGTGACTGAGCGAGACTCCGTCTCAAAAAAAAAAGAAGAGAAGAGTATAATGGGATGAGACAACCAAATAAACCAACAAATAAGGAGACTGCTGATATGGCCAGGATTAAAGGGAATAAACAGGGTAATGTGACTGAGTAAATGGGGCTGAGGGGTGAATGTGGTCCTGGCTGAGACAGCATATGGTCAGGGAAATTCTCTGTAAGGAGGTGACAGAAAGTTCAAATAAGCAAAAGCAAGAAATGCCAGGAGCTGAGGGAAGAACCCTGCACATGGCAACAGCAGTGGGGCAAAGGCTAAGGAAGAAAAGGACTTGGCAGATTCCAGGCACAGAAAGAGAGGATGTGGCTCCAGTGCCTTAGGTGTGGGAAAAGTAGTTAGGAAGTCGTTCATGGTAAGAATGTGGATGTGATTCTCAATGCAAGGAGAAACCACAGAGGACTTTAAGGAGACTGATGAGATCACCTTTAAATTTTTAAAAATTATGCAACAGTGAAATCAGGGTCACTAGCAAGACTACTTCAGTAACCTAAGTAAGAGTGAATGATGGCTTGGCATAGTTGGTGGCCACACAGCTGAAGAAAGCTCTATTTTGAAGGTTTGACTAATGGGTATTGCAGATGATATTAGAAGGAAGAAGGACTGTAGGAGGCTTTCTAGGTTCTGGGGTTGGTACTATGGTGAATGGCAGGGTCACTTACTGAGATGGGGAAGATCCGTGCTACGGGTATAAACATGGATACTAGATGCAGGTAAGCTTGCAGGAAAACACAGTAGGGAAATAATTAGGGTATGGTATTGTGTCCATATGGCATCTTTGATTGTGAAATTTAAAGTAAAACTAGTTATTTCCACTGCCTGATTTCTTCCCCAGCAATGACTGTTCTGATGCAGACTCAGAGGACAAACCGAGTTCATCTAGGGGTGGGGGGTTTGCCAAGGAATAAAATGAAAGTAGACAATGGTGCATGAACTCTAAAACTATCTTCACAAGGAAGAAAAGACAGAATTAATAGATGACATAAAGTAAAATTTGACATTAATTAGTAATCATTTACAAACTACCCATAATACAGTGAAAAGGATCATCCATCTATTAACTGACTCACAGATGGTTGGTTGAACCATCATCCTATTATAGAAATTATAAAATGAAGGACAAACTGATGATTAATTTTGAAAGCAATTTTTCCTTAACTTGAAATTATAAAATTAAACTATCCTATAGTAATACTTCTAAGCAGAATGAGAAAAAAGTCTTTACCTCATGATTATAATCCAAGATTCCTTTTAAAATTTTCTTTAAATTGCTTATCTGTTTAAAGAGACAGAAAACAACTGGGTAAAAGGCATGACAGATGAAAACATAATTTAACACAAAAAATTTCTGAGCCAACCAATCACTGCAGTTAATCATAAAGTAAATATTAAAAAATAAAATTCAAAGGCATATTTGAATTATTATCATCATCATCATCAAAAAGTACTATTATGGCTTTATATAATCCAAGAGATTTATAAAACAAATTATGTCTCCAATTATGTAGAATTTTCAACGTTATGACCACACTGACAACAACTGGAGGGTAACTGAATGAGACTTAACGATAAGATTAAATTATTTAGGTTTTCTGTGGGTAAAGTAAAAATATGCCATCCTTAATGAAGACTTGAGTTCAGAGCTATTCTCCCCAGAAAAGTCAAACTGCATCTACATAGAAATTAACTTCTAAAGAGAGTATTAAGCAAAAATTATAGTAAAATCTCTTTAAAATAACCCATAAAGTATAATGTCTTTAAATTCTTCCCCTACCAGAAAAAAAAAACCAAAACTACTGTTTCTTCAGTTGATCATCAAAGTAAATGTTTATGAGCCCTGTTAGGTGAAGAATAGGCAGAATCACCTGCCCTATTTATTGTAAACTATAATTTTTTCTTTTTGTTTGACCCAACTCATACAGTTTTATGTTAGGTTAAATGGGTATGTGATATAGCTCTATTGATTATTTTATTGATCTAGCTGTCCCTGGCTGGTGTCTGTAGTTGAGACATCCTAGAAAACAAGCTAGTAGGGACTGAGGCTTTCAAATAAGAGCCTGAATGACAGCAATGGGATCCAGTACTTAATTAAAGGCATATTTATTTGTAAGGAAGAAAATAAGCTGAAAACTTGCTTATTTATTTTTACAGGTCTCATAAAATTAACATGCTTAAATGTCTATAAAAATTTGTAGATATGGAAAATGCATAATATGCTTTATCTCTTTCATTCTAGGATGTTCATTTTCCCGTATTTTTAATGTTTGAAATTAAAATGCCTTGAAAATCAACTACCATTCATTTAAAATGGTCGTTTTTTAAATCACATCACAAAAAGCTATATCTTATCTTTATTTATTTATTTTTTGACACAGAGTCTCCCTCTGTTGCCCAGGCAGGCTGGAGTGCAATGGCGCGATCTCGGCTCACTGCAACCTCTGCCTCCCAGGTTCAAGCAATTCTTGTGCCTCAGCCTTCGGAGTAGCTGGAATTACAGGCGCCTGCCACCACACCTGGCTAATTTTTGTATTTTTAGTAGAGATGGGGTTTCACCATGTTGGCCAGGCTGGTCTTGAACTTCTGACCTCAGGTGATTTGCCCACCTTGGCCTCCCAAAGTGTTGGGATTACAGGCGTGAGCCACCGTGCCCGGTCGTATATCTTGTCTTTAATCAATGGCATCATAAAATTGAAGTATAGCATAAAATAAAGTATAGAGAATAAGAAGTTCAGTCCTGAATGTTAAGACTATGATAAACTTTTCTACCCGTCTCCATATACTACCACTGCCCTACTCATGACACTGGGGACAGCATATGTGGGTATGTACATCTATCTGTGTGCCTACTGGGAGGAGATATACAACTCCTTCTGATTAAGCCAGTAAGCAGACACAAAATGATTAGTAGCATTATTTTAAACATCATAAATTGTTTTAAACATGCTGTAACATTAAACAAATTTTTTTTTTTTTTTTTTTGGAGACTGAGTCTTGCTCTGTCACCCAGGCTGGAGTGCAGTGGCGCAATCTTGTCTCACTGCAACCTCTGCCTCCTGAGTTCAAGCAATTCTCATGCCTCAGCCTCCAGGGTAGCTGGAATTACAGGCACCCGCCAAAAAACCTAATTTTTTTTTTTTTTGAGACGGAGTCTTGCTCTGTCGCCAGGTCGGAGTACAGTGGCGCCATCTTGGCTCACTGCAACCTCTGCCTCCAAGGTTCAAGTGATTCTCCTGCCTCAGCCTCCCGAGTAGGTGCGACTATAGGTGCGCAATACCACGCCCAGCTAATTTTGTATTTTTAGTACAAATGGGGTTTCACCATGTTGGCCAGGATGGTCTCCATCTCTTGACCTGTGATCCGCCCACCTCGCCCTCCCAAAGTGCTGGGATTACAGGTGTGAGCCACTGTGCCTGGCCTAATTTTTATATTTTTACTAGCAAGCGGGATTCACCATCTTGGCCAGGCTGGTCTTGAACTCCAGACCGCAAGTGATCCACCTGCCTTGACCTCCCAAAGTGCTGGGATTACAGGCGTTAGCCACCGCGCCTGGCCTGCCAGGTTGAGGCAGGAGGATAGCTTGAGCCCAGGAGTTCGAGACCGGACTGAGCAATATAGCAAGACCTCATCCCTACAAAAATTTAAAACATTAGCCTGGTGTGTTGGCATGCACCTGTGGTTGAGCTCAGGAGGTGGAGGTTGCAGTGAGCTGAGACCGTGCCACTATACTCCACCCTGGGTGACAGAGTGAGAGTTTGTCTCAAAAAAAGTAAATAAAAATAAATAAACTGCCTGCCCTTGAAAGATTGTTTAGAAATTAAAACAGGGCCGGTCGGGCGCAGTGACTCACGCCTGTAATCCCAGCACTCTGGGAGGCCAAGGCAGGCGGATCACCTGAGGTTAGGAGTTCAAGACCAGCCTAGCCAACATGGCAAAACCCTGTCTCTATTAAAAAATACAAAATTAGCTGGGCATCATGGCGTGCGCCTGTAGTCCCAGCTACTCGGGAGACTGAGGCAGGAGAATCTTTTAAACTCGAGAGGCGGAGGTTGCAGTGAGCCGAGATTACACCACTGCACTACAGCCTGGGTGACAAGGTGAGACTCTGTCTCAAAAAAACAAAACAAAACAAAACAAAACAAAACAAAACAAAAACCAAAAAAAAACCAAAAAAACCTCAGTGCCACTAAACAGTTTTCATTTACTAGCTTAGTAAAAAGAAGGAACTAGATTTTGGCAAACCCAATACTTAAGCAATAAATAAATATTTTTGTTATCAAACATGTTTCTTGGGGAAAATATAAAGATAACTCAAGCTGAACATGTCTTAAGTTCAGGCACCTCACATGCTTAAATCATTTGTATGTCTGAGTCTTCACCAGTCTGTATCAAAAAGAAATGGCTGCAGGTTTCTCCACTGTCAGACATGAAAACTACTGGGTCATAACAATCAATTTAATGTTAAGAAAATCACAGAGATGGAGAACAAATTACAGGTTGCACGGGATTAGGGGTGGTGTGGATGTGGTTATAGAAGCAGCACAGGAAGCTGTGTGGTGACGGAATAGTTCTGGGTCTTCACTGTGGTGGTAGTTACACGAAGCTACATATGAGACAGAGCTACACAGAACTGCACGCACTAACACAGAGTGCAAGTAACCCTGGTGAAATCTGAATAAAATATGGATTTACCAATGCCAGTTCCTTAGTTTTGATATTGTATTATATTTATGTAAGATGTTACCACTGGAGAAACCGGGTAAAAGGTACACATAACCTCTTAGTACACGTTTTTTGCAACTCCTTGTGAATCTATAATTATTTCAAAATATAGGCCAGGTGTGGTGGCTGATGCTTGTAATTCCAGCACTTTGAGAGGCCAAGGCGGGTGGATCACCTGAGATCAGGAGTTTGATACCAGCCTGGTCAACAGGGTTAAACCCCGTCTCTACAAAAATGCAAAAATTAGCTGGCTATGGGGGCAGATGCCTATAATCCCAGCTGCTTGGGAGGCCAAGGCAGGAGAATCACTTGAACCAGGGAGGCAAAGGTTGCAGTGAGCCAAGATTGCACCACTGCCCTCCAGCCTGGGGGACAGAGAAGACTCCATTTCAAAAAACAAAAACCAAAATATAAAGTTAAAAAAATAATTTAGTGGATTACAACAAACATTTTTAAAAATAAAATGCAAACATCACTGCCTAACATAAGGGCAAAAACCTCTTCAGCTACGTACACGCACACATTTAGGTGGGAAATTGGTTGTAATGTAAACTTTTTTTCTTATTGTAAGTTTTGGTTAAAGAAGCTTGTAAAATACTTAAAGGTTACTAGGAAGGAAATGGAAATGTTTCATTCTCTGAGTGTTTAGGATACAGTTAATAATGATCAATATTATCTTATTATAACTACCACATGTACTGTTCTAAGTACTTGGCATAATAACTCATTTCTGTGAGGCAGAAGCTATATTAATCCTCATTTTACAAATGGGGAAACCAAGGCAAAGGAAGGTCACAACACCTCCCCATAGACAGTAAATGGCAGATCTATGATGTGGACACAGGCACACTGGCTCCATGCCCTTGGTCGCTATGCATTACTAACTTATGTTATGCGTAGGCGCACAACTCCAGGTGAGTTCAATCTTCAATTCTACATTATTTCATTGCAGGCTACCTAAGTTTCTAAAGCTCACTGGATACATCAGACCAAAAAAATCAACAGATATTATACACATACAAATATTTAAAGATTTAACAGATGGAAAAATAAAATACCTTTAGCCTCCAATTATCTCCTACTTCAGTTTTGATTCTGTTTAGCCAATTTTCATCAAAATATGCAGGATCTCTGCAAAATAAGAAAAAGCTTACATATTAAGATCATGTAGCTATCGAGCTAAACAAAGAAAATTGAATCTTATTGCATATCATCACTTAACTGCAACATAAAAATGTATTTGACACATATTAGCCACTAAATAACTTTACATGTTAGTAACCGTCAAGTTGGCCAGGTGTGGTGGATCACCCTGTAATCCCAGCACTTTGGGAGGCTGAGGTGGGCGGATCACTTGAGGTCAGGAGTTCAAGACAACACCTGGCCAACACGGTGAAACCTTGTCTCTACTAGAAATAGAAAAATTAGCCTGGTGTGGTGGGACACACCTGTAATCCCAGCTACTGAGGAAGCTGAGGTGGGAGAACCCCTTGAACCCAGGAGACAGAGGTTGCAGTGAGCTGAGATTACACCACTGCACTCCAGCCTGGGTGACAGAGTGAGACCCTGTCTCAAAAAGAAAACCAACAAAAACAACAACAACAACAACAAAAAACAGTCAAGAATCTACCATAATTGCAGATTCTCTTAAAAGTCAACTTGACCGTTAACACATAATTAATGACACATTTTTTGGTTGTTTTTTTGTTGTTGTTGTTTTGAGACAGAGTCTCGCTCTGTCACCCAAGCAGGCTGGAGTGCAATGGTGCGATCTCGGCTCACTGCAACCTCTACCTCCCAGGTTTAAGCGATTCTCCTGCCTCAGTCTCCCAAGTAGCTAGGATTATAGGCCCACACCACTATGCCCGGCTAATTTTTGTATTTGTAGTAGAGACGGGGTTTTACCATGTTGGCCAGGCTGATCTTGAACTCCTGACCTCAGGTGATTCATCCACCTCGGCCTCCCAAAGTGCAGTTTAAAGACTGTGTCATTGCCCCTGGCCAATGACACAGTCTTTAAACTGATAAATATATAAAGAAAGTTAAAATAAGTTTTTCAGTTAATATTTCAATGAACTCCATCACCTAATACATCAAAGGTCACCAATAACATCACTAAATTCTGATTTATTCAAATAATATAAACTGAGAATCTATTTTCTCAGATGTAGTACTAGGCTTTGGACACATCTGAAAACCACTGTTGTTTGCAAAAGACTTAAAAAATTTAAAACACCAGTGTGGACAAACACATCGAAATGAGGATAGAATCTGAATATCCTTTATATTTTCCCAGGAAAAATTTCTATGGGAAAATTTCCCATATTTCTAATAAACACAAGGAAGGCAGGAAGGGAGGGAGGGAGGACAAAACTTTTCAAACCCAGCATGAGCCTCATTTTACAGATTTTGAAATTGATCCTCTAAAAATTAAATTATTTATCTAAGACCGCAGACAGAACATCTAAGTTTGTCCTGCTTGAGCAATTGCTAAGTCCAAAAATCTTTCCATAACACTACAACTGTCTCTATTCACCTCAAAAAAACAGAAAGACAATGAGACTGATAGGTTAAGAAAAAAACATGTTTCAACTTTTACTGTAACTCATACTGATAAATACACAATCAGTATTAAATTTTATTCAAATTAGCTTAAAATGAAGCAACATGATATTCAGAATTTTACCTATTATGAAAAAAGAAAACTGTATTTATTTTAGGTAATAAGCATGTTTTTTTAAAGTTACAACTAAGTTACCTCTATAGAAATCTGTTATGATTATTTTTGAAGCCTGTATCATATCACTGGATAACATATTAACTTCATTATCTATTTACTTTTAAAAACAGCTTTATTGAGAAATAACTCACATGACACAATTTACCCATTTACAGTAGACAATGCATTTTAGTATAGCCAGAGTGGTACACCTATCACCACAATCTAGTCTTAGAGCACTTCCATCTTTCCAAAAAGAAACCCTATCTCCATTAGCCATCACTCCCGTTTCCCCTTCTCTCCAGCCCCTGAAAATCAATAATCTACTTTCTGTCTCTATGAATTTGTCTATCCTGGACATTTCATATAAATAAAATCATACACTATGTGGTCTTTTGTGTTTGGCTTCTTTCAATCAGCATGTTTTCTAAGGTTTATCCATATTACAGCATGTTATCAGTATTTCATTCCTTTTTGTGGCTAATATTCCATTTATAGATATATCACATTTTGTTTATTCATTTATTTGCTGATGTAACTTGGGTTATTTCCACTTTGAGGCCATTATGAATAATGAAGCTTTGAACACTGCTGTACTAGTTTCTGTGTGGACATTTGTTTCATTTGGGTATATGTCTAGCAGTGAAACTGACGGGTCCCATGTTTAAAATGTGAGGCAAGGCCAAACTCTTCCAAAGCAGCTATATTTTGCATCCTCACCAGCAATGTATGTTCTCTACAGCCTCGCCAACACTCATTATTATCTGTCTTTTTAGTTATAGCCCTCCTAGTGGATGTGAAGTGGTGTCTCACAGTGGTTTTGATCTGCAATTCCCTAATGGCTAACGATGCTGAGCATCTTTACATGTGCTTGTTGGCCATTGTATATCCTTTCTGGAAAAAAAGCCTACTCAATTATTTGCACATTGAAAAACTGTTGTCTTTTTTATTGAATTGTAAGAGTTTTGGTTTTTTGTTTAATATTCAGGATACCAGCCAACAGACATATGACATCTGAATATTTTCTCCCATTTTGTAGGCTGTTTTTCCACTTTCTTCTTCTTCTTTTTTTTTTTGAGACAGAGTCTCACTGTGTTGCCCAGGTTGGAGTAGAGTGACACAATCTCAGCTCACTGCAACCAATTCTTCTGCCTCAGCCTCCCAAGTACCTGGGGTTACATGGCGTGCACCACCATGCCCAGCTAATTTTTGTATTTTTTTAGTAGAGACAGGGTTTCATCATGTTGGCCAGGCTGGTATTGAACTCCTGACCTCACCTGACCTCAAGTGATCCGCCCACCTGAGCCTCCCAAAGTGCTGGGATTAGAGGCTTGAGCCACTGTGCCCGACCATGTCTTTCTACTTTCTTGATGGCATATTTTGCAAACAAAGTTGTTAATTTTTTTTTAAGAGATAGGTTCCCACTCTGTTGCCCAGGCTGGAGTGAAGTGGCATGATCACAGTTCACTATAACCTTGTATTTGTATTCCTGAGCTCAAGTCATCTTCCCACCTCAGCCTCCAGAGTAGCTAGTGGTAAGACACACCACCATGCCTGGATAAATTTTTTTTCTTTCTTTTTTTTTTTTTTTGGAGAGATGGAGTCTCACTATGTTGCTCATGCTGGTCTCAAACTCCTGGCCTCAAGTGATTCTCCTGCCTTGGCCTCCCAAAATGCTGAGATTACAGGCATGAGCCACTATACCAGATCAAAGGTTTTAAATTTTGATGAGGTTCAATTTATCTATCCTGAACTTTCTGTGTCATATCTAAGAGGCTCCTGCCTAATCGAAAGTCATGAAGATTTATTGGTACGTTTTCTTTTAAAAGTTTTATATAACTTAGCTCTTACATTTAGGTCTATAATCCATTTGTGCATGGTGTAAGAAAGGGAGCTAACTTCATTGTTTGGCACGTGGATAATCATACTCATCTATTTTTGTTTTTTTTTATTATTTTATTTTATTTTATTTTTGAGACGGAGTCTCGCTCTGTTGCCCAGGCTGGAGTGCAGTGGCCGGATCTCAGCTCACTGCAAGCTCCACCTCCCAGGTTCATGCCATTCTCCTGGCTCAGCCTCCCGAGTAGCTGGGACTACAGGCGCCCGCCACCTCGCCCGGCTAGTTTTTTGTATTTTTTAGTAAAGACAGCGTTTCACCGTGTTCGCCAGGATGGTCTCGATCTCCTGACCTCGTGATCCTCCCGTCTCGGCCTCCCAAAGTGCTAGGATTACAGGCTTGAGCCACCGCGCCTGGCTATTTTTGTTTTAAGTTACTTTATTTGAGGTTCTTCTGTGTTATTAAAAGAAACCAATTTGAGCAAACTTATGCAAAAAAGGCAACTTACTGTAAGATCACTGATGCTATGGTACTAAAGATAGCTGGGCCTCACCAAGTATTGGACAATACTCTCTGACTTTCATCCTTGTTTCTTTCTATCCATCTACACCATTTTCTCTCCACAGACCAGCCTTTTCCTATTTCTCCATAAACAATACTAAAAATGGCTGCAGGTATGTTCCAAGCCTGTATCACTTCAGTCCAAGCAATTTGTTTGAAGACCAGCTGTCATTCAGTCCCAATTCTAAATCCCCAGGAAAACCTCAATGGTCCAGAGAGTCTCTTTTTTCATTCCTGGTCCAATTATATGCAGCGAAAAGGATGGGGGCTGCAAGGAGGACACACAGTACTTTAGGGACCACACTGGTCAGGAGAGAACTGAGTTCTCAGGTTCTCTGACTTATCAAAGAAACAGACATCCCCCAAAAGTGTTCTCTTTGCTTAAAACTTAGAAAAATAATCAAAAGAAAACAACTGAAGTAATTTCTACTAAAACATTAAAGAGTTATAAAACCAACTCACAAGTAAAAAAATATTCAATATTATTTTGATCCTTAACCTAAAAGCTATCACTTAAAAGCACAATCATTAGCAATCAAGTATTGCTTTCCAACTAAAAAAGACTCACACATGAATCTGGTGCCCTGCAGCTGATGACCATCCAAAGCCAACGAAAGGCATGAACCTACCAGAACCTACCACCTGAGCGGCAAGTCAGGTTCACTCAGTTGAAGGACTTAGTGTTTCTCTCACTAGAAAGACCCTTACTTTAAAAAAAAAAAAAAACATATTTAAAATGTCCAAGAAATTATATACTCCAAGATCTCCGAGGTTATAAAACACTTCATGTACAATTCAGAGTAATACATCTTATGAATAAAAGAACTCAGAGAAGTTCAAATACAATGTTTCAAATCAGGCATCATGATACAGCCTGCTTATTCCTTAAAAGACTACCAAATCAAAACCTAAGGATCATGTCTGAGCTCAGAAGGGTAGACAACAAAATCAGTCGCTACTATCATGTACACCACGTATGACACCAGTAACATCTGTATTATATCAGCAACATACCAGGCATTGAACCAGGCACTGCACATTCACAAAAGCACTGCAGGGAAGGTAGGTATTATTATCCTTATAGTTAAGGAACATCAGACTCAGAAATTAAGTAATTTTCCCAAGCTCAATCAGACAGTTACCTGTCAGAGTTGATAGTACAATTATTTTTTGTTAAAACAGATCAGGAGAGTTCAACACATAACCAGTTCTAGTAAAACACTAAGGTCCTGTGGCTAATTATCCCCTTCATGCTCTGTAAACTAGGTCACAAGTAGAAAAAGACCAGCGTCATTGTCATTCTATGACCTTCCTGTTCATGAAGGGCAGGCATTTCCTCTTGTTCCTTGCTATCCTTGCTATGTGGCTGGCACATAGCAGCTTCTCAGTAAATCTGGTTAAAGGGACAGCACTTAATAAGTTTCCAATTTACTACTCAGGCAAAATATACCAAGAATGGTACTCTTTAGCCTTCTCATATTCAATATTACTTTCCCTAGTAAACTCTGAAGCCATATACGCAGGCATCTAGCCGTAGCTTCCATTGCCGTAAGTACTTCACAATTTCAGTAATGTTTTCTAAAGATCCCTTAATTAATGGTCGCAGGCTAGAATAAAACAATATAAAGGTAACTTTCTCAAAACTCTTAAGAGATGACAGTTCTGCATAGATACGTAAATAACAAATGGTAATCTTACTGGGGAAGCTCTTCATGAGTAAGAAGCTATTATTAGCTTCTCGTTATGTCTTAACTCCTGCTAAAGAAAATATACAAAATCACTTCCTTAATTTGCCAGTAACACATTTACTTGTTTATAACTTTTTGTACCAGTCATAGCTTAAGCTAAAGGAAAAGCCTACTAATTTTAATTATTAGAAAAATTCCAGAAGTATATTGTCTTCTTACATCAAATGCCTTCACAGAAATTTAAAAAAAGAAAAAATTAAATTTTACTTCTACTGCTAGAATTATTTAAGCAATGCAATTTTCTTTCTTTTCTTTTCTTTTTTTTTTTTTGAGAGAGAGAATGTCTCGCTTTGTTGCCCAGCGCTGGAATGCAATGGTATGATCTCGGCTCACTGCAACCTCTGCCTTGGGGGTTTAATTGATCCTCCCACCTCAGCCTCTCTAGTAGCTGGGACTACAGGCATCCACCACCAGGCTGGGCTAATTTTTGTATTTTTAGTAGAGACAGGGTTTCACCATGTTGACCAGGCTGGTCTCGAACTCCTGACCTCAAGTGATTCGCTCACCTCGGCCCAATGTAATTTTCTTAATGAAAGCAAATAAGATGGGATCCAAAACAAATGTATTTGGTTTCATTTCTTAACAGGGCATCTTTACTAGCAAATTTTAGTGTTTTTTACAGATATGTTGATTCTTAGGCATGACTATTTCCTAATAACCTTTTAATGACCTAAAATAATCTTAGTACTCTGCCATTAAATGTGTGTTAGAGTTGACTATAATAAAATTTCACATCCATAATGACAACAAAAATTTGGCAATTTACACTAAGGCCCTAAGTCAAAATAAACAATACAGGTACATAAGGGATAGATTCCAACAGACAACTTAGTGTACAATAAAAAATATCCATTTATGAGACATTCCAGCAGGGTCCACAGCTTGACTTTCATCCTATTTTCTTTTCCCCCTTCTCGAACTTTGAAAACAAAAACCAGTGGCACTTGGAGGCACAACTTGGCACTTCTGACCTTACTCTTTCAATCAAGCATGTGGTTGTGTTATAATAAAAAATATATTTGGTCTCTATCCCTTATTTCCTGGCACTGATCTCCTAAACTCTTGGAATTTCCTGAGTGGAGTGTCTTTTGTAACTCATAAGGAGCTCCTTTAAACCATACCAGAGTTTATGCTAAAGAGGGGATTCACTGTTGGCCCCTTTATTGCCTCAGGATGGGGGCTTGTCACAGAGGAACCAACCTTATTAGAGGTTGGAACATTCAGCCCCAAAGGGAAAGGGAGGAGGTACTGGAGACTGAGCTCAATCACATGACTTCAATCATACCTATGTAATGAGATCCCAAATAAAAACCATTAACAACAGAGTTTGGCGAGCTCCCAGGGTGATGATCACCTCAACGCGGTGGGTGGGAGGCATGCCCAGAGAGGGCAGGGAAGCTCTGCACTGCCCCCAGTTTTGTTTTTTGCCATATGCTTCTTTTGCATTGGCTGTTACCAAGCTGTATCCTTTATAATAAAACTGATTGTAATTATAGTGCTTTCTGGAGTGCTGTGAGTCATTCTAACAAATTATCCAACGTAAGGGCCCTGCTCTTAAAGCCCCTGCTGGTCATGGGAACCCTTGAATCTGTGGTTGGCTGGGTAGAAGTACAGGTGCACTGAGGACTATTTCCAACTAGTTGTCTTTTGGCACTGGGACCTTAACTTTAATTTGTGGGGTCTATACCGTCAACCCAAATGAAGAGGATGAAGCACAAAATATGATTTAAAGAGTTCACCTGAGCCAAAGCAAAGACAGCTGCCGAAAACACTTAGACCCCAGTAACCTTGGATATGAGCTCCATTTGGCCTTTGTTATGTGCAGGTTTGTATTTCAAGGTTTCAAAAAAGGGGGGTTGGGGAGACAGAGAGTAGGCTGATACAAAGTTGTAAGGAATTCTCACTGATTTACAGAAATAGCATTGATTAGTGACTGGCTAGACACCTTTAAGTTACAGGTGTGGATTATACTGTCCGGTGCAGCTTTATTAGGTTAATAATGTACAGCTACTTGTGGCAACAGCAAGCACTTTCAAGAGATGAACACACAGTGCAAAGCGGGAGTAGGATGTGACTGCTGACCCATCTTAATGTCTCTCTGCGTCTTATAATTTAAAAGGACTCATTCCTCAGATAAAAGTTCTTTTCTCAATACTTATTCTGGGTAGTTCCTGTCAGAATTGAAGGATTGTGCCCTTAACTTGTAAGGTCTGAGCTAACTCAGGTAATTAGGATCAGAATCCAATGGTACTACAGGGAACCTAATTGGTGTCAGAGAAAATGTTGACAGAAAACAAGAATGGTAAACCCTTCCTGAAAACAAAAAGCCAAAAAAAGATAAATTAGCTTTCTTTTAATTTTACATTTAAATTGTATAATTCCATATTCATTTATTCAACAAATATTTTCTGGACACCTACAATAGAGCAGGATAAGAGGAGGTGGCAATATTAAAAAGGGTGGGCAGGGCAGGCTCCACTGAAAAACTGACCAATGTTGGGGGCGCTGGAAGGTGGTGAGGAGAGTGGGAAGGGCACACCTGATAGAGAGGCAGAGGATCGGCCACACCAAAGCATTTAGGCATGAGATATTTGGTGGGCCTGGGATGAGCCAGGGAGCCGCTGTGGGAAAGAACGCTGGGCGAATGAGGCCAGAGTGGTGACAAGTGGCCCACATCACTTAGGATCTCATGTACTACTGTAAGTACTTTGGTTCTTAGCCTGAGTGAAATGGGACACTAATGTAGGGTTCTCAGGAGAAAATCTGATTTTTTACTAAAGAACCACTTCAGTATCCTGGAAGTCAAATTTTAAATGTGTTACAAGGAGGTAAACATGATAAGTGTTATCAAATGATGCTGACAGGTTAGGAGAAGAACTGAGAATGGACCATTAAAGTTAGCAATGTATGGCTGGGCATGGTGGCTCATGCCTGTAATCCCAGCACTTTGAGAAGCCGAGATGGGCGGATCTCCCAAGGTCAGGAGTTCGAGACCAGCCTGGCCAACATGGTGAAACCATTAAAACACGGTGAAACTCTACTAAAAATACAAAAATTAGCTGGGCATGGTGGCGGGCACCTGTAATCCCAGCTAACTGGGAGGCTGAGGCAGGAGAATCACTTGAACCCGGGAAGTGGAGGTTGCAGTGAGCCAAAATGGTGCCATTGCTCTCCGGCCTGGGTGACAAGAGCAAGACGCTGTCTTCAAAAAAAAAAAAAAAAAAAAAAGGCAATATATACATCACAGTAGCCCTGACAAGTGCAGGTTTTTTGGGCCTTGTTTTGTTTTGCGACAGAGTCCAGCTCTCTTGCCCAGCCTGGAGTGCAGTAGCACAATCCGACTTCTAGACTCAGTGATCCTCCTGCCTCAGCCTCCCAGGCATGGCAGGTTAGGACTACAAGCATGCACCACCATGCCCAGCTAATTATACTTTTGTAGAGACTGAGGAAAGCGAAAATCACCTGGTGACCACTGGACAGACCCTGGAGACAAAAACTCCTCATCTGAGGAATTTAGAAGGGAGCAAAGCCCACCCAGTGACTACAGGCCACCAGGAGGCAAAACTTCTTATCTGGGGAAAATTAGAAGAAATCAAACTTTCCTGGTATCTAAAGTTGGCATCTAGTTCCTGGCCTCTTTCAAGTTTTATAAGTAATTTCTATACATCTCTGGAATGCCATACTGAAACTCAAGTGATAGGATTTCAGGTTCCCATGTTGGCCAAGCTGATCTTGAACTCCTGACCTCAAGTGATCCACCCATCTCCACCTCCCAAAGTGCTGGGATTACAAGCATGAGCCACAGCACCCGGTGGAGAAATATTTTTCAAGATAAAAGAAATAACAGTTTGCTTCTATGCTTAAGGATATGATCCAGTAGAGGAGGGACAACTGATGATGCAGGAAAGAGGGAAGAACTGGTAAAGAGATGATTTTGAGTAGATTTAACCAGAGTTGTGGTACCGTCAAACAAATACAAAGAAATACGAGAAGAGCCAAGGAACTAAAAACGTGTATAAGGAGTGAATACGACTGGCCATGGAATCTCAACTGACTAAGAGGAAAGAGACAGAACAGCATGCAGGTGAAGGGCCACGTTGAAGTCCCATCAGTGCTAGAGAACTGAAGAATTCTTGGCATCTTGGTACCAGAGCAAGTGACAGGGAATGACAAGAAGTAGTGATTAAATAGAGGTAAATAGAAAACTGCGATTGTCGAAGGATTACATATTATTCATAATTATAGGGTAGAGGGCATAATCATGGGAATGAGTAGGTGAAGATGAAGTTGGGTGGAAGACAAGATTAATGGAGAACAGCTCAAGAAACTGAGAGGCAACAATATGAAAAATCATCTAGGTGCATACTTAAATCACTAAGAGTTTAGACAAGAGTACTATATCCATCCAAATTGTTGGGAAATGAGGGAGAATTACAGTAACAACGAAGGGCAGAGAATGTTGTCACAAGATTCAAAATTATAGGGCTTTAGGAAAAATGAAGGTGTGGCTAGCAGCAGTATGGAGAAGCACCACCACGAGTTTCTTGGTATATGAAGCCTGTGGGAGAAACAACAGCCATCACTTGAGAAGTCTGACAAAGTAGTGCTGTTAAGAGAGAACCAAATTTCTTTCAGATCAAGGTAAAGGGAACCAAAGTTGAATCAGGGCAAAGCATTCACTGTATTTCTGGCATATGTACTGTGTAGGTTCACCAAGAACTAACTACAAGTTCTACAGCATCAACAATGAATTTAAATTCTTTTTTTTTTAAATGACTGGCAAAGGAAACATCATTAATCATTATTGAAATGAAAATTAAAACCACTAGATAGCCACTAGAATGGCTAAAATGAAAAGACTTACCTTAGCAAGTGTTGGTGAGACTGTGGAGCAATAGGAATCCTCATATACTGTTGATGTAAACGTAAATGTCACACTGGCTTTGGAAACAGTTTGGCAGTTTCTTGAATATTAAGCATAGACCTACCATATGATCTAGCCACTCCTCTCCTAGGTGGAACAGAATACACCCAAGGGAAATTGAAGCATATGTTCATACAAAGAATTGTACACTAATGTTCACAGCACCTTTATTTGTAATAGCGCCACTGGAAATAACCCACACGTTCATCAATAGATGAATGGATATGTAAATCGTGCTATACCCATACAATGGGAAATGTACGAACTATTAATACAGATAACAACATGAATGAATCACAAAATTATACTACATTAAAGAAGTCACATTTCTTCCCTCAAAACACACTAAGTCCATTTATATAAAATTTAGAAAATGCCAATTAATCTATAATGACAGAAAGCAGAGCAGTGTTTGCTTGGGGATGGGAAAAAGAGTAGCAGGAAAGAAGGGGTTACAATGGGACATGAGGACACTTTTAGAAGTGATGGATGCATTCATTGCTTTGATTGTTGGGATAGCTTCACAGGCATATACACAGGTCAAAATTTATCAAATTGTATACTTTTAAAAATGTGCGTTCATTATATGTCACTTTCATCTCAATAACGCGAAAAAAAAAAAGTAGGAAGCTCTAAAAAGAAATGAGCCATCAAGTCACAAAAACACACGGAGGAACCTAAAACGCATACTGTAAGTTAAAGAAGTCAATCTGAAAAGGTTACATGGTGTATGGTTCCAACTATATGATAGTCCAGAAAAGGTAAAACTATGCAGACAGTAGATAAAAAGATTAGGGCTTCCCGGGTTTGGGGAGAGGGATAAATAGGTGGAATACAGAGGATATTTATGGCAGAGAAACTATTCTGTGGTATACTACAACGGTAGATATATAAAACACATTTGTCAAAACCCATAGGATGTACAACACCAAGAGTGAACACTAATGTTCACGATGGCCTTTGAGCAGTATTGATGTGCCACTGTTGGTTTATCTATTGTAACAAATATACCACTGTGGTGGGGGAAGGCAGTGTGTGGTGGGCAAGGGGGATGTAGGAACTCACTGTATTTTCTTGCTCATATTTTAAAACTTTTAAAATTGTAAAATATACACAACATAAAATTTACCATTTTAACCATTTTTAAGTGCACAGTTCAGTGGTATCAAATACATTCACACTGTTGCACAACCATCACCATCACCCACCTCCAGAACCTTTTCACCATCCCATACTGAACTCTTTTCCACTCAATTTTGCTCTGAAGGTAAAACAGCTCTTAAAAAGTCTATCAATTTTTAAAAACCTAAGTAGGGGACATGAATCTACATAGACAAAAGAATGAGATGCCAAGAGCAATAAAATTCTGAAAGCTGTAAAGCAGATAAAACAAAACAACTTAAAAGACCAAACAGATATAAAAACTTACACTAACAAAAAGCATACTTAGATCCATTCACATTTCAAATTTCTCCTAAAACTACAAAATGATGTCTCACTTGTCAGCTCAGACAAAATGAAAAGGACTGATGTTTCCAGTAAAATCCTCTTTTTGGCACCCCCACTCACCTGGCTTTCCTCCTACCCCTCTGGCCGCTCTGCCAGTTGCTCCTCTACCCAACAATTAAAGGCCAAAGTTCAAGGCTCAGGGTACACATTCTTTCCTTCTTGCCCAATATTCTCCCCTAAAGGGATTTAATCCACACTTACAGCTTCAATTAAGAGATAGCCAAAGAGAAATCTCCAGTTCGGACTCCTGTTCTGAACTCTAGACTGTCAACTTCACATTTCCTCTTGATTTTTCAATACCATTCAGATTTGATGTCCCCCAAGCTACACTCATGACACATCCAGCTTCCTTCCACAGCAGATCTTCTTTCAGTTTTCCAGTATTAGTGGTTTATACCCTCTTCAGTGTATTTGCTTAAGTTAAAAACCTAAAAGTCAACTCCCTCCATACCAACCATCAAAATATGCTGATTTTATATACCATTTTGAGTCCACCCACTTGTCTTCATATTCTTCGGCACCTCCTAGTCTAAGGTACCACTATCTCCCTTCTGAAGTACTACAAATTTCTTCCTAACTAATTATCCCTCATCACCCTGGCCTCTTCCAATTAATTTTACACCTGCAGCCAGAATATTTTTCAAAATGTAAATGCAATTTGTTAATCTCCCCCCCACCCACCCCACCCCCCACCAAGGCCTTTCAACTGCTTCTTATAGCCTTAATTATGTCTTTTTTTTTTTTTTTTGAGACGGAGTTGCCCAGGCTGAAGTGCAATGGCACAATCTCGGCTCACTCTGCAACCTCCATTTCCCCGGTTTAAGCTATTCTCCTGCCTCAGCCTCCCTAGTAGCTGGGATTACAGGCGCGCGCCACCATGCCTGGCTAATTTTTTTACTTTTGTAGAGATGGAGGTTCACCATGTTGGTCAGGCTGGTCTTGATTTCCTGACCTTAGGTGATCCACCCACCTTGGCCTCCCAAAGTGCTGGGATTATAGGCATGAGCCACAGCGCCCGGCCTCTTATAGCCCTTAGAAAGAAGACACGGCTCTGCATGGTCTGGCTCCATTTACCTTTTCATTCTGATCTGCACAACGCTCACCCTCTGTGCAGTAAACACTCGCACCTTTCCTTTCCATAGCAGTGCTTACCATATTCCACCATCCTGCAGGGTCTTTGAATAAGCTCCTCCCTCCATGAAGGTATCAGTGACTTTTAGATTTAAATTACCTTTACTTTCTCAGGTAAAATGTTCACGACCTCCTAAACTAAGTTAAAAATATACCCTGTGTAAACTTTCATAACATTGTACCCTTCTCTGTATCACTTGTTACAACAGCAGTTTTGTTCTCATAATTAAAATGTTTTCCCCACTTATGAACCTCCTGAGGGTGGACACCATGTCTATGTGGCTGGTAGTTTCATCAGGGATGCTGGACACAAAGTAGCCATTCAATAAATATCAAATTGACAAAGAAGGAATCAATGTTGGTGAGGCTGTATATATCATACAACTATTTAAAATAGATACTGTGTAACAATATGGATAAATCTCACAGACATGTTGAATTTAAGACAAACACGAGAGTACATACTGTATGATTCTACTTACAAGACATTCAAGAACAGGCAAAACTAATTAATGGCAGGGAAGTCAGAATCATGGCTATCTTTGGCATAGAGGTATTGAGTAGGGAGGAGCTGGAAATGTTCTGTATCTCAATCTGAGTGGAGGTTATAGGAGATATACAAAACATACATGCAAAATTACCACTCTTTGTAGAATGCTTTTCTGTGTGTGCCATATCTCAACAAAAGGAAAAAAAAAAGGAAAGCATTCTAGGAAGAAAGAAAGATTGAAAACTAAGTATTGATAAGAAATATGCCTATAAGACTTTGGTAAATGAAAAGACCACTTTGCGGAACACAATGTATATCTTGTTTATTTCACTTCATGACAAATAATTTTCAAAATTTACACTGACAAACTATATTTATGGGTACAAACTGATATTATGATATACGTATACAATGTGGCCGCATTAAATCAAGCTAATTAATATCCATTGCCTCAAATTTTTGTTTTATGGTGAGAACATTTGAAATCTGCTCCCTCAGAATTGCGAAATACACATTATTATTAACTATGGTCACCATGCTTTGCAATAAATCTCAAAAAAATGTATTCCTCCTAACAAAAACTCTGTGCCCTCTGACTATCATCTCCCCATTCCCCTCGGCCCCCTGCCTCTGGTAAACACCATTCTATTCTCTGCTTCTATGAGTTCAATTGTTTTAGATTCCACATAAGTAAGACAGTATTTGTCTTTCCGTGCCTGGCTTAGTTCACTTAGCACAATGTCCTTCAGGTTTGTCCACGCTGTTGAAAATGACAGAATTTCCTTCTTTGGGAGCATGGGCACATTGGCTTATGCCTTTAATCTCAGCACTTTGACAGGCCAAGGCAGGAGGATTGCTTGAGCCCAGGAGTTCAAGACCAGCCTGGGCCATACAGTGAGACCCCATCTCTACAAAAAAAAAAAAAAAAAAAAAAAAAAGGCTGTGTGTGTGCACGCCTGTGCTCCCAAAAGCTACTAGGAAGGCTACGGTGGGAGGATCATCTGAGCCTGGGAGTTTGAGGTTGCAGTGAGCCCTGGTCAATCTACTTCACTCCAGTCTGGGTGACAGAGTGAGACCCTGTCTCGATCAATCGATGAATAAAGGCTGAACAGTATTTCATTGTGTACATATACACCACCTCTTTTTTATCCATCCATTAGCTAATAGGCACTTGTGTTGCTTCCATAAACTGGGTACCTTGAATAATACTGCAAGAAATGTGGAAGTGCAGGTATCTCTTCAACATACCAGTTTCAAATCCTTTGGCTATATACACAAAAGTAGGATTGCTGGATCATATGGTAATTCTATTTTTAGCTTTTTGTACAGTTTTCCATAATGGCTGTACTAATTTACATTTCCAACAACAGTGCATAAGGGTTCCCTCTGCTCCACATCCTCACCAACACTTATCTTTCACCTTTTTGATAACAGCCATTCTGATAGGTGTGAGGTGACACCTCATTGTGGTTTTAATTTATATTTCCCTGGTGATCAGTGATGAGCATTTTTTCATATGCCTGTTAACCAGCTGTGTATCTTCTTTTGAAGATGTTTATTCAGGTCCTTCATGCTTTTTAAATTCAGTTATCTGTTCTCTTGATATTCAGTTGCTTAAGTTCCTTACACAGACTGGATAGAAACCTCTTATTAGAGGTATGGCTTGCAAATATTTTCTCCAATCTGTAGTTTGTCTCTTCACTCTGCTGCTTGTTTCCTTTATCATGCAAAAGTGTTGAGTTTGATGTAATCCCATCTGTCTGTTTTTGCTGTTGTTACCTGTTTTGGGGTCAAATTCAAAAAATCATCTCCCAGACCAATATCAAGAAGCTTTCCCCATTTCCTTCCATTAGTTTTCAAATTTCCCCTATGTTTCCTTCCATTAGTTTTCAAATTCATGTTTAAATCTTTAATCCATTCTGAATTGATTTTTGCATGTGGGGTGAGATAAGGGTCTAACTTTATTCTTCTGCATGTGGATATCCACTTTTCCCAACACCCTTTACAGAAGAGACTTGTCCTTTCCTCATTGGGTGTTTGTGGCACCTTTGTGGAAAATCAACTGACTATAGATGTACGGGTTCACTTCTGGAATTTCTATACTGTTCCACTGGTCAATGTGTCTATTTTTATGCTGGCACTGTGTTGTTTTCATTACCACAGCTTTGCAATAGAGTTTAAAATCGGGTAGTGAGATTTCTCCAGCTTTGTTCTTTTTGCTCATGATGGCTTTGGTTATTTGGGGTCTTTTACCATTTCATATGAATTTTAGGTTTGTTTCTTATTTCTGTGAAAAAGGTTATTGGAATTTTTATAGGGAATGCATTGAATCTGCAGATCACTTTGGGTAGTATGGACAGTTTTTTTTTTTTTAATACTTTAAGTTCTGGGGTACATGTGCACAACGTGCAGGTTACATATGTATACATGTGCCATGTTGGTGCGCTGCACCCATCAACTCATCATTTACATCAGGTATAACTCCCAATGTCATCCCTCCCCGCTCCCGCCACCCTCAATAGGCCCCGGTGTGTGATGATCGGGTTTCACTGTGTTAGCCAGGATGATGGTCTCGATCTCCTGACCTCGTGATCCGCCCGCCTCGGCCTCCCAAAGTGATGGGATTACGGGTGTGAAACACTGCGCCCGGCCCCAATGAGCCTTCTTGAGCTTCATTAAAAAACCTGTGTGCCTATATATCTGGAAAAATGTACCATGCACTTTAAGTTATAAAAGAAAGTAAAAACAAGCTGTAGTGTTCAAACATGAGTCCCCAGTTCTAAAGGCAAAGAGATAATCTGAAATGTTGGCATCTGAGCTCTATGGCAACTCTATGTAGCTAATTGCAAAGTAAACCAATACTTCACTTAATAATGACACTGATTTTCAACAGAAATGCGGGGCAACCCAGCTAGTGATATGTAAATCTTTTAAAATCAGGCTGACAAGTGTTCATGGCTTCAAAGTATAAAAGTATTGGCAAATTACAACAAACCCAATGACTTCTTAAATTCACACATAATCCTTTATTTTAAAAAATTCCTAGGTCAAAAGTTGATAGTCCTATAATACCAATTTCATAACTATTATGTTTTCAAAGTACCTAGAAGAATTGGGTATGTTTTATATATCCCAAACAAATACGCCTTCCTTTAGTCACTCAACAAACATAAAGCACCCACAATGCATATTAAACTAGGAGGAACTGCAGATTTTGATCATTTTGACCTATAAAGAAGAGCAATTTCATATGGTTCAACATAAAACCAGGCATTTGCCTGTTGCTTGTATACAACAGTGAAAACAAATTCCCTGGCTCCATGTGGAGTTTACATTCTGTGTACATGTGTTTGGGGATGTTGGGGCATATAAACGACCAACGAAATATATGGTATATCAGATGGTGTTACAAACTTGAAAGAACACAAAAGCTTAAGGGGGATAGGAAGTATAAGGGAATTGTCATTGCCATTTTATATGGGTACTCAGAGCAGGTGTCACTGATGAGATGATATTTCAGCAAAATCCTAAAGAAAAATGGAGTAAGCGTCTTAGATACCCCTTTAACACCAAAATCTGGCTACTAACAAGAAAATTTCTGCCAAGTTTATGCCAAAAAATACAAGAACAAATAATTCTGCTAAAACCATTAGAGTACTAAAACAATTACAGCCCTTATTAAACTTGCAACCCAATCTACCCCTAACAAGTACATTCCATCAAAACTAGTGCTGCTGCCACCTACAACTCTTACTCTACACACGTTTCATGTAAGTACTTTATTTTTTAATCCATGTTTTCAATCTAGTAAATATCCATGTATAAGAATATACATAAAGATAAGCAATTTATTCTTACATCTTTTGAAGAACCTGGGCCATCACAACCCCATTCGTTAAATCTTCCACGGTCTGCCATGGTGCATCCACATTAAATGTCTGGATCTGAAGGGAAAAAAAGGGGGTGGGAAGAGGTTCTGTGGTTACCTATGTAGAAAATTTCTTAGGCTTTTTTTTTTTTTTTTTCTTTGAGACAGAGTTTAGCCCCATCACCCAGGCTGGAGTGCAATGGCCCGATCTCGGCTCACTGCAACCTCCACCTCCCAGGTTCAAGTGATTTGCCTGCCTCAGCCTCCCAAGTAGCTGGAATTACAGGAACACACCACCACGCCCTGCTAATTTTCTGTATCTTTAGTAGAGACGGAATTTCACCATGTTGGCCAGGCTGGTCTTGTACTCCTGACCTCAGGTGATCCACCCGCCTCGGCCTCCTGAAGCACTGGGATTACAGGTGTGAGCCACAGCACCTGGCTGAAAATTTCTTAGGCTTTTTTTTGGGTGATTATCTCATATTAGGGACTGGAATAAATTTCAAAAAGAAGTCTAATTGGAAACTTTTGCCTTTAAGGGAAATGTCCTGCCAAGTATTACCATAATTTTTCCCCACTGGTAAAAGAGAAATCATGCTGGATACTGGGTGGCTTTCCAGCATCCATTCTATTCACACAACATCAATATACAAAAATCACAGCAGCTTCATCCCCTCTACCAGTGACTGACTCAGGGACACACAGGGAAAAGACAATTTGAACTAAAGAGAGATAAGGAGATGCTTCTGGGAAAGAAAAGCCAATCTCCTCTTGATTTAAGTATGCTGCCTCCATTACTGTGAGCAGTCATCTCATGACTACAAAGGCAATAATCTTAAGAATTAGGCCAATTGGCCGGGCGCGGTGGCTCAAGCCTGTAAC
This sequence comes from Rhinopithecus bieti, assembly GCF_001698545.2. Classification (NCBI taxonomy): domain Eukaryota; kingdom Metazoa; phylum Chordata; class Mammalia; order Primates; family Cercopithecidae; genus Rhinopithecus; species Rhinopithecus bieti. The sequence goes on along the minus strand of NW_016813941.1, from coordinate 240,105 downwards.
CCCAGCACTTTGGGAGGCCGAGACGGGCGGATCACGAGGTCAGGAGATCGAGACCATCCTGGCTAACACGGTGAAACCCCGTCTCTACTAAAAAATACAAAAAACTAGCCGGGCGAGGTGGCGGGCGCCTGTAGTTCCAGCTACTTGGAGGCTGAGGCAGGAGAATGGCGGAAACCTGGGAGGCGGAGCTTGCAGTGAGCTAAGATCCGGCCACTGCACTCTAGCCCGAGCGACAGAGCCAGACTCCGTCTCAAAAAAAAAGGTTAGGCCAATGCAGTGAAAGGCAGAGAGAAGAACTAGAAAGAACTACATCCCCTCCACCATGGCCCCCACACCAAAAAAAAAAAAAAGAACTATGTCCCTAAGGTAAAAACTGTACTGAATTTAAAAAATCTTGATGCCTCCTGGTATATGAGATGAATTCATTTATTATTTACGCCTGGTAAGGTTCCAGTTTCTGTTACTCGGAGGTCAAATATGTTTATAAAGATGTAGAAGTCACACTTAGAATGGTTAGGTTAGATACTCACTTCATTTTGATTTCAAATATATTCTGAAACTTTGTACTAATCAACATGATGTAGCCAAGAAATGTACTTTCCCTAACAGTATAAAGTATCTCTCAAAGTAAAAAAACGTAGCTGAGCCAACAATGATTATACCCAGTAGTGTATTCAGGATTTAGCAGGAAATCAATCCCTGAGAATAGACACAGGTCATCCTCTCATAGAACTTACAACTAGGAAAAATGAAACAGTATAATAGAAGTGTCAACAGCAAGCACAAAGATGAGAAGTGAGAGTGGGATGCAATCTAGGTATGAAGAGCAGCTTGGTACAGATTGGGTAGGGGTAAGAATTGCAGGAAGAGACAGAACAGGGGAAACATAAAACTGTGAAAGGGCAAAAAACTGAAGAATTAACATGTAAAACCTTAGAAACCACATTAGGACCTTATCCTATGAATAAAGTAAACAAAGGATTTGAACCAGGAGAGTAAGCCATGAGGTTTGCATTGTATTAATATAAAATCTGGCTGGGGGCAATGGCTCATGCCTGTAATCCCAGCACTTCAGGAGGCCGAGGCGGGCGGATCACGAGGTCAGGAGATCAAGACCATCCTGACTAACACAATGAAATCTTGTCTCTTCACTAAAAATACAAAAAATTAACCAGGTGTGATGGCACGCACTTGTAGTCCAAGCTACTCGGGAGGCTGACACAGGAGAATCGCTTGAACTCGGGAGGCGGAGGTTGCAGTGAGCCAAGTTCATGCCACCCACTGCACTCCAGCCTGGGCAATAGAGCGAGGCTCTGTCACAAAAAAAAAGAAAAAAGAAGAAAAAAAGATCATACCGGCTGCAGTATGAAGGAAGGAGTAAAGGGAAAGAGACAGGGAGACGGGGTTTCACCATGTTGGACAGGAAGGTCTCGATCTCCTGACCTCATGATCCACCTGCCTCGGCCTCCCAAAATGCTGGGATTCCAGGTGTGAGCCACTGCGCCCAGTCAATAGTTGTCTTTTAAAGATTTGATAAATGAGGTCTCTACTAAAATGAGGGCTCTACTTTAGTAAAGAAACCCTGTCTCTACTAAAAATACAAAAAATTAGCCGGGCACGGTGGTGGGCGCCTGTAGTCCCAGCTACTCAGGAGGCTGAGGCAGGAGAATGGCGTGAGCCCGGGAGGCGGAGCTTGCAGTGGGCCGAGATCGCCCCATTGCACTCCAACCTGGGCGACAGGGCAAGACCCCGTCTCAAAATAAATAAATAAATAAAACAACTATTAACAGTACAGTCAGTAGCTTCTTCATGTATAATATAGGAGAGTCTTGCAGATAGAGACAGTTATGGTGGTAGAGGCCCAGGGAATTATCTTAAAGATCCTCGCAGAAAGTTTTTACTTAAGTGTCTATTTGGAAAGGTGATAAGAGGATCCTTTCCAAGCTACCCTGGCACAAACCTAATACCTGGTAGAGGTGCAACAAATGATTAGTAAATGAATAAATGAAACAAATAAACACCATCTGCGGGAACTGATTTTGAATTTTACTCCATACTATCTCCAGCTGCCTGCTCACTAGTAAAAGAAATAAGCACTTAAAAGAAATAAGCACTTGCTTTCATTTTATAGTTGCTAAGTCTACGACCCATTTTCAAAAAAAAAACCAATCTCTTTCTTGTAGGTTTGTTTAGAAGGAAAAATAGGGGCAGCAGTGAGGACCATGTCTCATTCTTCTCTTTATCACTGACCTCAGCACAATGCCTGACACGAACAAGCCCTCAGTGAACGCCACTTTGAATGAAAGGAGCTAATATTAATCCCTACTTTTGCCCTGTAAATTTGGATAGGATATTTCATCTCTCTCAATATCAGTTTTTCCATATAAAGAAAGATTGGGGAAAAATAGCTTATAGAAGGGTGTGTTGCTTCAGAATGAATGAGAGAATGAATGCCCATGAGGTATTTTGCAAAATCTAAAGCAATGGTCCCAAACCTGGGTGTGTAGGGGAATCATCTGAGAGATTTCCATTTTGAAAATACACATTTTGGCTGGGCATGGTGGCTTATATCTGTAATCCCAGCACTAAGAGAGGTCAAATATGGAGGATCACTTGAGCCCAGGAATTTGAGACCATGCTGAAAAACATGGCAAAACTCCGTCTCTACAAAAAATACAAAAATTAGCTGGGTGTGGTGGCTCATGGCTGTAGTCTCTGCTATTCAGGAGGCTGAGGTGGGAGGATCACTTGAGCCTGGGAGGTCAGGACTGCAGTGAGCTGTGATTGCACCACTGTGCTCCAGCCTGGGCAATAGTGAGACCCTGTCTTAAAAGAGAGACAGAGAGACAGAGAGAGAGAGAGAGAAAGTATATACATTTCTTGGCTCCCCCTACTGAATCAGAATCTGTGTGTAGAAAGCTGGGGATCTATTTTTAACAAGCTCATCAAATAATTCTTACACAGCTGGGCACTGGTTTGGCATTCGGAATCCTATAATCTAAAGCACTACTAAAGGGAAGGGATGCAAGATTGGAAACCAGACTCTGGCCAATCAGAAGAAGCAACTCAACAAAACAGGTAAATCAGAAAAGCAAGTAACTTAGTTGTTAAGACTTGATCTGGGCCTGGCGCGGTGGCTCATGCCTGCAATCCCAGAACTTTGGGGAGCCGAGGCTGGCAGATCTTCTGACGTCAGGAGTTCGAGCCCAGCCTGGCCAACATAGTGAAAGCCGTCTCTACTAAAAAATACAAAAATTAGCCAGGCATGATGGTGCGTGCCTGTAATCCCAGCCACCAGGGAGGCTGAGGCAGGAGAATTGCCTGAACCCAGGAGGTAAAGGTTGCAGTGAGCTGAGACCGTGCCACTGCACTCCAGACTGGGCAACAGAGCAAGACTCCACCTCCAAAAAAAGAAGACTTGATCTGTTTTTTCTCTTGGGACTTAGGGAAAGCTAAATTTTCATTTTTGTTTTTAAATGTGGTTTTATTCAATTATTTTCTCTGTATTGGCCCTGGAGGTACACCGTTGCTCACAAGGGTCAGAGATGTCCACCTCTGCTACAAGACCAAAGTGAAACAGATCCTAAAGAAAATTTATCCCCTACAGAGTTTATTTTTGGGGTGATGAAAATGTTCTTGGAACTAGATAGTCATGATGACTGCACAATCTTGTGATCATACTAAAAACCAATAAAGTATACACTTCAAATGGATGAACTTTATGGTATGTAAACTGTACCTTAATTTTTAAGAATCTGTCACATACCAGTTCTCTGAGCGAACATCTATGGAGTATTTCAGGATAGCAATACAGTAAAACTGAAAGACAATTGCACCTAACTGCATTAAGGCATGAAACTCTACCTGAAGGGTTCTAATCTTTCTTTTAATTCCAAGAAGCTCTATTACTACCACCCAACCTCTACCTCCCCCTCCCCAACAAAAGCATGAAAAGAGTAAAGCATGAGATCACCTGGAATTACTATCTCTAGAGTAATGGATAATTTTGCTCCGGAGGAGACATTTTTGGCTGTGAGTTGGGTGCTATTGTCATCTAGCTGGTTGAGGCAATAGGATGCTACTATTAAACGTAACGCATAGTGCAGTGCCCACAGCAAAGAACTGTCCAGTGCAAAATGTTAAATAATTTTCTAGAGTCATGATTCTCAAAATGTGGTCCCTACGTCACCAACAATTGCATCACCTGGGAACCTATTAGAAATGCAAAATCTCAGGCCCAGCCCAGACCTACAGAACTAGCAACTCTGGGCATCCGCGCTTTAGCAAGCTTTCCAGATGATGCAGATCAACACTAAAGCATGAGAATCTCTGAAGTCAGCAAACATAAATATCAACGCAATCAAAACACAGAGGTGACGTTACAAAGTCACCTACAGTCAGTATAGAACAAAACCAGGATTTGAACCCAGGCTGCCTAATGTCAAAATCTGTATGTACTCTTATGCTATACTATCTTTTAAAGTACTTTAACTTTTGTACGTCAGTGACTTATTCTTCCATTAGAGGACAAAAGTTGTTGGCAGAATCGAGTTAGGCAGAGGAGGATGGAATGGGGGAGATACCACCATAATAATTATACCACCCCCCAATTCTATACACTAGTATGCATTTTATAGGCTGCCAAATAAGTAATATGAAAACAATAAGGATATATTAATGTTGTTAGGTTACCCCAAAGTGTACTGAACCTGTGACGACTTTTTTTTGTCATAACTCGGTAACATCGTAGACTTCGTTTTTCAGTCTCTAAAACCTGGAAAAGTCCTCTCTCTTCATTGAGATTCACGTACAGTTCAAGAAATTAGGCTTGACAGGTGTAATAGGCAGGGCAGATTTTGACTCAGAGGGTGGAGAGAGGAGACACAGTGGAAATTTTCAAGCATGTCCTGCTGAACTTGCTTGCATAAACTTTGATTTGGAATTTAAACTTAAGATGTTTCCCCTTGGTAGGATGATACTTAACTGTTTTTGTAACTCTCTCTTTCAACAAAAATTTGGAACTATATGGTTCCCGGGTCAGTAGGCTGTCTGATAAAAGGGCAATTTATCCAGCACGTGAGGCAATGAGACGTTCCACTGAGTTCTGTATAGGTGACAGAATCATCTCTTTAAGTGCTTGAGCTTTTATTACTTTAGCCATTTCTAGTGGAATAATTTCTAAAATGTACTATATACATCTGTCCAATCTCAAACTAAATGCTATGTAGTGAAAACAAACTTTTATCTGATACTCAGGAATATAATTATGATCTTCGAAAATTGAACATGGAGGCTCTAAAAGTACATAAGGCTGTCATCCCAAAGACGGAATCACTCAGCTCTTGGATCTTGTCTGTCTCTGACAGTTGTCTGCATTTTGCTGAGTGTCACAGTCACCTTCTAGCTTACTGTGTGAGAGCAAAACCCCCACACAACCAAATTGACTAGAAGTTGACATAAAATCAAGAAAATTAATCTAAATGAGTCTTTTCTTTGGAGTGTTATGTGTACATTTTTGCTTGCATTTGGTTTTAGAATTGTACTTAGCATTAATCTGGCCTACAGATAGGAGGGGTGATATTATACATTTAAATGTCATCAAACATTGCTCATTGAAACATTTATTCTGCTTTTTATAATGACAGCTAAAAGAAAACAAACCCAGCATTTAAACTCTATTTTGAAACATGTGTTTTAAAGTGTTTCCAAATTTTAGAACTGTACATCTTCAAGAACACTGCCCTCCAATTTTGTCACTGATAATCTTTAATCTTATCCAGAAATTTTCATTGATGAGCTTCCAGTGACATTTCAAAAAGGCTATTCTACAATACCACACTCCCTGACCTCTCTACAGCTGATAATGTGGATTACCCGTTTTCTTGACATTTTAGGAGATTCTAAATAGATTCTCTCATGTTGTCAGGTTCTGTCAGTAGCCCTTCAAACTTCTAAGATTTTTCCTCTATATTTTTATCAGCATTTCTCACTTAAATAAATGCAATTACTACGTACCATATTTTGTGGATGCCATTCAAATACAGACGGTCCCCAGCTTAGGATGGTTTAACTTGAGACTTTTCAACTTTACAATGATGCAAGAGATACATATTCAGTAGAAACCATACTCTGAGTGCCCATACAGCCATTATATTTTTCATTTTCAGTACAATGCTTAATAAAGTGCATCAGATATTCAACACTTTATTATAAAATACGTTTTGTGGTAGATGATTTTGCCCAACTGTAGGCTAAGGTAAGTGTTCTGAGCACGTTTAAGGTAGGCCAGTCTAAGCTACGGTGTTTGGATGGTTAGTCGTATGAAATGCATTTTCAACTTACTGTATTTTCAACTTATGATGGGTTTACTGGGATGTAACCCCATCGCAAGCTAAGGAGCCTCTGTACACCTCTTTACTTCCATGTCTTTCCCCCCCTCCCAGATTTTAAACAATGTAGCCGTACTTGGATTCAATTAGCTTCATCTTTGCCTTCTTGCTTCTTTTTCTAGCACAAAGGGAAGCACTACTTGCACAGACTCAAAAACTTAAATCTTAAGTTTCTCAGCATTCTGTTTACAGATGTACAGATTCTGCCAAATCTATTCCTTCCACAATATCAAAGAATTTAGTAATTCTTTCCTCTCTCTCTCTCCCCTGCCTAGTCAAACCTCGGCCACATTATGCAACTTACCAGTTTTCCTCTCTTCTGAAATACAGCAGTGAAAGCCATATCCTTGCCTGGAGGCAGAACTCATCAGAAGTGTAAGCTGCACGCTAACCACATATTGCTGCTAACGATCTGAAATCCCCTAAATGGTCTGATACACAACTGGCTACTCAAGCTCTACCAAGTCTATGTTTCAAGGACAGAAATTGATTCGTGACGTAGCCAAATTATAAAAACCTCAGACTATTTTTACTAATTTTTTAAACAACCAAGTAAGGCAATACTTCTCCAGCCTTTCCAGCAAAGTGCCTTGCACAGGATCGTGACGTCTACACTCCAAGGATCCTGACTCGTAACCCAAGACACCGCTAAACAGAATTTCTCTCACATTCGTATTTTACCTTTAAAACTAATACAAATGCTGTAGTCGCCTCCATAAACACATCCGTAAACATTTAATTAACATTCTCGGCAATGAGTGAAACGGAGGCTCCCGAAGGCAGCGCGAGGTCCGCCCCGGCTCTGCACATCCCTCTCCCTCCCCGGCCGACGCCGCGGCAAGAACGATTAGAACCCGGCTGTCGGTTCCCCGGCCGCGTCCTGAAGACCCTGCTTCAGGAAGGCGCGGCCGCTGACGTGAGAGGTGAATGTGTATTTACTTCAAAGTGTGAGACATCTAAAACCGTTTAAGAATCCAAAATCAGAATCCCACAACGCTGTCCCCCAAGGCCTTCGAGTTCCATTGTTGACGCCCAGACACCTCCAGAGTCCTTTAAACGTCTGCCCGACGCCTCTGACAGGCGTCCGCCCCTCGCGCACTCCCATCCCCAGCGGCGCCTCGCATCGGAAACGGGGTCCCCCGGCGCCTCCCGCATTCTCCCCACGCTCCCTCACAGGTGCTTTCAGTTCCCGGGCCGGGACCGGGCACGTCCTCCGCGAACTCTGCAACAAAGGCGAGGAGCCGCGGCGGGTCCCGGGCGCGGGGCAGTCAGGCTCGGCCGCCCCCGGAGCTCGGCGCAGCCCCAGCTGCGAGCAGCCGCGCGGATCCCAGAGTCACCCGCCGCGTCCCCAGCCCAGCCCTGGCCGGGGTCCCCCCGGAGTAGCGACGCCTCAGGCCCGGCAAGTTTCTCTCGGACCCTGGGCCGAGCCTCCTCGCCCCGCCCGCCCCGGGCCCCGGATGTGACGGCACCTTCGCCCGCAGCGCTCGCCCCCCGGGCCGCGCGTGGAGGGTCCCGGTAGGTGGCGGGGGGAGGGGGTCTTCCCGCCAGCCCGCGGCCCCCACGCACCCAAGTGAGGAGGCTCTCGCACAGCTCCGCCCGCTCCAGCGACTCTACGCTGAACATCTTCCCCGCCGCGGCCGGGCAGCGCCTCCTGCCTGGCCAGACACCGCCGCTGCTCGGTGGGGGGATCCGGGGGCCCGCGCAGCTGACTCGGCCTCAGGGCCGCCTGCTCCTCGGATTCGGCTGCTGACTCTCGCCCAGCGCTGGCAGCGGCTCCGCACCGTCACCCCCGGCGCCCCTCCTTCTCCTTTGACTCGGGACCGCGCGCCAACCGCGCGCGACTCCGG
>NW_016813941.1:205958-231525 GCF_001698545.2 Rhinopithecus bieti | reverse complement strand
CGCGACCCCGCCACCAGCTCGCTGCGTATCGAGGCGCGCGCGCGCGTACGAGCACGCGCCCCGCCCTGGAGGCTGCGGCGGCGAGTCGTCCTCCGCCGTCCGGTCGCGCCCTCGCGGAAGCTCGGCAGTGCGCGTGCGCCCGCACCCGCACTCCAAATTAGAAAGGGGACGTCTAGTGGGTTGCCCGGGAGGGGTGGCGGGAGCGGTCCCGGAAATAGTCTGTCCTCTGTCACCGGGAACTGGCGAGGTAGTTCCTTCGCGGTGGAGAGGTACGTCCGGCGCGCGGCGGCCACGCCCACCCTATCGGGGCCAGCGGAGCCGCGGACGGCGGGGCCTGGCCTTCTTGGGGTCGCTCTGACCGCCAAGGCTCTGCGGGTCGGCGGGAATCGCCGCCTCCTCCTCCCCCCCCCTCCTCCGCGCCCTCCTCTGGAAGCCCCAGAATCGCTCCGCGGCTGTCCGGAGTCGCCGGCGACAGTGGAGGGGCCGACGCGGAGAGCGGCTGTAGTGGGCTTGGCGGCGGCGAGGACACCGCCGCTCCCTCTAGGGTCGCTCGGAGCGCGACCCTGAGAACTCTCCTTAATGCAGGAGGGGTGTGCGCCCGTTCGCCAATCCGTAAGGACCCTGGCCGACCCCGGGCCTGCGTTTCTCAGCGTTCGGAGTTGGCTTCGCTTAATGGCGAGGCGGATCGTTCTGGAACTCCCGCCTCTTTAGAGGCACGAATCTCTCTGCAGGGCTGCCGATAAATTTTTAACAGATATAGCATACGCAAAAAAGTGCATACGACATACACATTTAAAGAAGAATTAATAAAACACCCAGATAAAAACGAAAAGGGCATTGCCGGCACCCCAGGAGTTTCTCACCCATACCCTGTGCTCCTTTCGGAGCCTGATTCTCTCAGCCTGATTAGTGTGATCTTTTCCTTACAGCTTTATCATCTGTGTGTGCATGCAATCTGGTTTTCCTTTGCCTGTTTTCGAACTTCTGCGGGTAGATCACAGTGTGTTGTTTTGTGGTTTTCAATCAGTATTAAATTGGTGTACTGTGTATCTATAGGTAATTTTCATTGTTGCCTAGTATTCCAGTGCGAATAGAACAGTGAATCCATTCTACTCTGGGTGGGCGTTTTGTTCAGACTGATGTTACTCAGAACATGGCTCTAAACATTCTGGTGTACCTGGAACCTAATGCAAATGTGTTGGAATTTCCAGGACATGCGCCTTGGAGTCCTTAGAGAATTGTCGATGCAGAGTATGCATAACTACCAGCCAATGCCGAGTTTTTAGTTGGAGTGCGACAAAGCTAACTTCCCAGGACACACTTTCACTTTGCTTTGTAGTTCCTGGAACCCCTTTCCCCTACTTTTTTTTCTATTGAGAGTAGGTTTTCTCATTGAGCACTCAAAACTACCAAGACAGCATTGATTGGGGGTTTTTTTTTGTTGTTGGTTTTTGAAAAAGGATTTTGTTCTGGAGTGCGGTGGCGCAATCTTGGTTCACTGCAACCTGTCTCCTGGGCTCAAGTGATCTTCGTACCTCAGCCTCCCAAGTAGCTGGGACCACAAGTTCAGGCTACGATGCTCAGCTAATTTTCTTATTTTTTGTAGACAGGGGGTCTCGCTATGTTGCCCAGGCTGGTCTCAAACTCCTGGGCTGAAGTGATCCGCCCGCCTTGGCCTCCCAAAAGTGCTGGGATCACAAGTGTGAGCCACCGAGCCTGAGCCAGCATTGAGTTTTTAAGGGTGCCTTACAGAGTACCACTTGGTAGTTGACCCCTGATCATTTAGCATTTTGTAAGTGTAAAAAAAAAAAAAAAAAAAAAAAAAAATTACCTTAAGTATTCTCAATGGTCTTTTTTTCAAACATTCTTCCCTAAACCAAGGGCAGAGAAACCTTTAGAAATTACACATACGTGGCCGGGCGCGTTGGCTCGCGACTGTAATCCCAGCACTTTGGGAGGCCGAGGCCAGCGGATCACGAGGTCAAGAGATCCTGGCCAACATGGTGAAACCCTGTCTCTACTAAAAATACAAAAATTAGCTGGGTGTGGTGGCGGGCTTCTGTAGTCCCAGCTACTTGGGAGGCTGAGGCAGGAGAATCACTTGAACGCGGGAGGCTGAGGTTGCAGTGAGCCGAGATCGCGCCACTGCACTCCATCCAGACGACAGAGCAAGACTCTGTCTCAAAAGGAAAAAAAAAAAAGTTACGCATGTGTATCTCACTTGTCTTTGGTTCCTGTGTTGGTGCCTCTGGATATTTGTCAAACTAGAGTTCCTACATTCCTTATCAGGTTATTTCTATCGAATCTCTAGCACTTTTAAGTGACGTATAATCTTGTAGGCAAACGAATGAAGTCAGTGAGTATATGTCACATTGACTTACGCCAGACTCACATGCAGCTTGTCTTTAGATGGGCAGACAAGATGCTGGCCCTACTGGAGTGACTGTGGCTGTGCTGTCCTGAGCACCCTTCCTCCAGTGGCCCTGGTTTTCAAGGCTTTGACACAATTGACCTAAAGCCTCCTTTTTCAAGCGTGGCTGCATATCCACAGTGCTTTTGTGCATGATGTTGCGTTGTTCTGGAGGTTTCATTTTGTAATTCCAGTTACTTTTGATGAAAGAAATTAGTAAAAACGTTTGGATGTGAGTAATTGCAGAAGCCATGTGGCTGTCAAGTTTCTACATGAGCCTTAGGGTGAAAAGGCACTGAGATGCTCTCCTTTGTTCCAGGAAGTCCTGGAATTTCCTATTTTTCTCTTATTTTCTCTATGTGGTTTATTTTTTTCCTTCCCTGAAAGCTTTGGAAATGCCTGAGGAGAGGTGAGTTGAACTTGTCTTGGCTGTCTCTTATTCCGATTAGTTGGACGCTAGTTCTCACCCACAGCTGCTTATCGGATTAAAGAGGGCATGTCCTGTGTGACAGTGCTCCAGATTGCATCCTGTCTTCCCAGGGAACACATACGTAGAACTGTGATTAAAGAGAGTTTGAGATGCTATGTGGAGCAGCTCTGGGGCAGGCATGGCTAGTTTTTATCGTAGTTCTGCTGAGTCCTTGGCAGTTGTTAATAATATTAGCCAAAATGCTGTAGCTTCCATTTACTGAGAGCCTATATGATGTGCCAAGCAGTATGCTAAATGCCTTACCTTCATTATCTCATTAAAAACTTTACAAGGCAAGGTACTTCCCCCCATACTGCCTGCCCCCAGAAAGAGTGGCAGTTTGATATGGTTCAACCTAATGCCTTTTACATATGAAGAAGCTGCGACAGAGACTTTACGTAAGTCCAGGGCTGTCTGACTCTGAAACTTGTGCTTCTTTGCTGTCTGAAGATACTGCTCAATAAGATGTAGCCAGCTGAGCAATAGCAAAGCCAGTTTCTCTGCAAACTTCTATCAGTTATACTGCACAGTTTCCAAGATGGATGGGGTTCAGTTTTTGTGAATCTTAAACAGTTCAAAACTGAGTATTAGTAACTCTTCTTTTCATATTTTATAGGATACCATGAAATAGATTACATTCCATATTTTATACATTTAATAACATTGTTTTTGGGTTTAATGTGAATAACATTTAGTGGCCACTACAACATGTAACACCCTGCCCACTACCAACAGGAATAAGATACGATTCCTGACTGAAAGGAGTTCATTATTTAAAATGTATTTTAATTTTACGAATGTATAATAGTTGTACATATTTATGGGGTACCTGTGATATTTTCATACAAATATATTCAGTGTGTAATGATCAAATCTGGGCAGTTTTTTGAGACAGGGTCTTGCTCTGTCACCCAGGCTGGAGTGCAGTGGTGTGATCTTGGCTCACTGCAACCTCTGCCTCCCAGGTTCAAGCAATTCTCGTTCCTCAGCCTCCCGAGTAGCTGGGATCACAGGCATGTGCCACCAGATCTGGCTAATTTTTGTATTTTTAGTGAAGATGGGGCTTCACCAAGTTGGCCAGGCTCGTCTCAAACTCCTGGCTTCAAGTGATCCACCCACCTTGGCATCCCAAAATGCTGTGATTACAGGCGTGAGCCACTGCACTGGCCTGAATCTCCAAATAACGTAAAAAAATAAAATAAATCCAGTAAGATGTTACTGGCTGGGCATGCTACTTCACATCTGTAATCCTAGCACTTTGGGAGACCTAGGTGGGCAAATTCCTTGACCCCAGGAGTTCGAGACCAGCTTGGGCAAGATGGTGAAACTTGTCTCTACAAAAAATAAAAAATTTGTAGCTGAGCTTAGTGGTGCACGCCTATAGTCACAGTAGGAAGATTGATTGAGCCTGGGCGGTTGAGGCTGCTTTGAGCCAACGGTGCATCACTGCACTCCAGATTGGGTGACAGAACAAGACCCTGTCTCAAGAAATAAATTTTAAAAATTAATTTATAAACATTAATTTGAGCAATATCTGTTTTTCAAAAAGGAAGTTCATGGTGCAGTGAGAGTGTTTAGCAGTTGACATGCCAGTCATGCCACTTAGGTCAGTGTAGGTGCCTCCGGAGTAAGCACCGTCAGGAAACTGAGCGACTGAGTAGTAGATGAGAATGGTCATTGACCGGGCATTGAAGCTCAATTTGCATATCAAGAGAGGAAGCAAGTATTGGCTTTATTTTTCTTGTTAAAGTAATTCATACTTGAAAGAATTGAAACTGAAACTGTGTCCTAGGGAGGGTGTTGGTCTGACTTTGCCAGTCCAGCTCCTCACTGATAACCACTCTGATGTTAGCTTTGATCGGCCTTTTCTCTGTTCCGAAACTCTGAATCAGAGAAATTTAGCAGTAGAAGGAAGTGAAGAAATAAAGTCACAGTTGTTAAGCTAAAATAATTTTAAAGGTCAAAATTGAGTTTAAAGAGAGTTTAAGTGTAAAGGTTGAGGACAGGCCACCTGGGAAAGGACAGATTTAAAACCATGGAAGTCAGTGCTCTTAAGTATAGACATTTGGGATTGTTTATATAGACAAAATTCTATAACAGAATTTTAATATCTTAATGTAGGGCTTAATGTACAGTTATAATGATCTGATTAGTCAAGGTGTCTTTTTTAGGGGAGAAAGAATGTAACTGTCATGAGATCCCTGTTTGGGGCACCATCTGGTCTGAGTTCCATACAGGACAATAAAGGAGGCAGTTAATCTGTAATAAAGATCAGCAATTAGAAGAAGGAGATCTGGTCTCTTTAAAAAAAAAAGACTTAGTCTTTTTTTAGTTGTTTATAGAACAAGAACAATCAGGAAGAGTTAAGCTAAAAATCTAAGAAACAGAATTGTAAACCTGTTACGTGACCCAGATCATAGTCACATCTCTCTCAAGGCTTAAGGCGTTTTGGCGGTTCTAACAACTTTTAAATTTTATTTACTTTTACACAGTTGTTGTGACAGAATTGGAACTAAAATTCAGGGCTCTTCATGTGCGAGCAGCAATTGCTTGGGCTTCAGTTTACAGCCTGTATGGTCGGACAGAATCAGCAGCACTGTTTAGTTCTGGATAATCACTGACTGAACAACAAAAGTTGGAGAACAGAAGTCCTTGATTTTGGAATTCATTTTCAGGACTGAGGTATATGTCATCTCCCCAAGTAGGAAATTTTGTTTGCTGTTTTTCTTCTGGAATTTTAAATCAGACCAGCCTCTTTCCAAACTGAAGTGATGGTACAATACCTCATTTTTAGGCACTAGCACCTACAGTTGCTTTTTTACTTCAATTTTATGAGAAACTATGGCAGAAGTTGTGCTATGGAAGCCCCCAACAAGCAGGTCAAACGGCATTAGTAGATCTCCATTTGACAGCTTGGCTTTTGTTGGGATTTCCATGGGACAAGAAAATGCGGTGCCCTTCTCTTTTCCTCTCAACACTGCTAGGAATATCTGCTCTCAAATGATGCAAATGAAATAATATGGCCATGCAATACTTAAATATCCTGGATCTCTGAGTTCTTGGAAATGTACATGAAGCAATATTTTAAGAGTATAATCACAGGCCGGCTCACACCTGTAATCCCAGCACTTTGGGAGGCTGAGGTGGGTGGATCACCAGGTCAGGAGATCGAGACCATCCTGGCTAACACGGTGAAACCCCGTCTCTACTAAAAATAGAAAAAATTAGCCGGGCATGGTGGCGGGCGCCTGTAGTCCCAGCTACTCGGGAGGCTAAGGCAGGAGAATGAGGAGAACCCAGAAGGCAGAGCTTGCAGTGAGCCGAGATTGTGCCACTGCACTCCAGCTTGGATGACAGAGTGAGACTCCGTCTCAAAAAAAAAAAAAAGCATAATCGCATAGTAGTCAAATATAATATATATTATATGTATATGTTGTATAGTATAATTTATTTGCATTACCATTGATCGCACCTTGAAGGACATAGAAACAAATGTAATGCATTTTTTTAAGTACAAAATAATAAACTGCCTAAATGTATAGCATAGGAGAAAATGTGAGTAGGAATAATTACAGTGCATTTGTTTATAGACTTAACTTACAAAGCACTTTCACCTCTGTTAATTTTTTTTTTTTTGAAGTGGAATCTCGCTGGGTCGCCCAGGCTGGAGTGCAGTGGCGCGATCTCGGCTCACAGCAAGCTCCGCCTCCCGGGTTCACGCCATTCTCCTGCCTCAGCCTCTAGAGCAGCTGGGACTACAGGTGCCCGCCACCACACCCAACTATTTCTTGTATTTTTAGTACAGACAGGGTTTCACCGTATTAGCCAGGATGGTCTCGATCTTCTGACCTTGTGATCCGCCCTCCTTGGCCTCCCAAAGTGCTGGGATTTCAGGCGTGAGCCACCTCGCCCAGTCTGTTAATTTGTTTTAACCTTCACAGCTCTGTGGGATAATTAGAGGTTGGAAATCTTGACACGGGGGATAACATTTGGGTTATCTTTGAGCAGATGCAAGTAGTTCTCACTGCCCTTAGGACTTTTGAAACAGCTATAGCATCTCTAATTTTAAAAGAGGAAACCTGATGAAATAAAAATCTAAATTGACTCCATGGCCCACCTCTAGCTTATTTGAGGCTCTTCAGTTCAATTGGCAGCTCATTTAACGGTTCTTTTGAATAAAAATACTGCAATTAGAGCTCTTTCTCTGAGTTTCCTGGTGTGCCCCTACGTAATGGCTATTTGAAACCAGTCATTAGAAGTTCCATGTATCAGGCGATTACTCCGTGTAAAGCTGATGAAAGCCGCCTTTCATCTGTTTGCGTAGGTTTCTTCTAGGAGCGATAATTTTCTTACTAGCAGCCAGTTCAGATTATTTTCAAAGGTGTTAAGACGTCCATACTCAATACCTGATTAGTGATGATATTGAATAAAACTTTTTTCAGCTCAGTAAGTTACATAAATGCAGAACTTTATTTTAATTTTTCATATATATTTAATTGAATATTTCCTTAATTTCTCTTTAGGTGTATTATAAGACTTTGACACTTCCTGTTTTATCTGAAAAAAATGTGAATTACCTGTGATATTTGGACTCCAGTGTGATTGGGCTATCTCCCCTCATACCTATAGAATTGGGTACTACCATTTTTCTCTAGTTTAGAGTATGGGAAGGAAAGTTTCTTATCCTCCCTTTTCTCTTTATAAGGAAATGCAGCCTCAGAGTGATTCTATATTCCAAGCAGTTCAAAGAATTCTGAACCATAAGCTGAGCTTAGTTTCAGGTGGGCAAATAGTTTTTCAAGCACCAGAATTTTCATTATTTCAAGTAGTTATAGTATAACTATAAATGTTCTTTTACTTTTGCCTAAATGTCTTTTACTTTTCAAATTACTAACACTGTAAGTATGGTAAGCCACTTTTATTTAAACAAATATCTGTTAGGTCCTATTATGTACAGGGCATATGCTAGAGAATATGAGAAGGCTTACAGAAGACTATATTTCCTTTCCTGTCAATACATGGGAAATGCCACAAGACATACACATGCTGTGAGGGGGAAGAGGGATCTGATCTATATGGAGAATTTATTTGCTATTCAGGAATAAGAAAAGAGCAGTTGGACAAGAATAGCTTTTATTTATTTATTGTTTTTGGCAGGGAGGGGGACAGGGTCTTGCTCAGTCTTCCAGGCTGGAGTGCAGTGGCGCTATCTGGGCCTCACTGCAACCTCTGCCTCCCAGGTTCAAGCGATTCTCCTGACTTAGCGTCCAGAGTAGCTGAGATTACAGGCGCAGGTCACCTGGCTAAATTTTGTATTTTTAGTAGAGATGGGGTTTCACCATGTTGGTCAGGCTGGTCTTGAATTTCTGACCTCAAGTGATCCACCTGCCTTGGCCTCCCATAGTGCTGGGATTACAGGCGTGAGCCACTGCATCCGGCCCAAGAATGGATTTTTTTTAAAAGGGGTTAAGCTTGAAGAGGAAAAAACATTTTAAAACTACATAAATAAATGATAAATTATAGTAATTGTTTTCCTTTAAAAGAAATAGAATTTTTTTTTTTTTTTTTTTTTTTTTTTTTTTTGAGACGGAGTCTTGCTCTGCTCGGCCCAGGGCTGGGAGTGCAGTGGCTGGATCTCAGCTCCACTGGCAAGCTTCCCGCCTCCCGGTCACGCCATTCTCCTGCCTCAGCCTCCCGGGGAGTAGCTGGACTACAGGCGCCCGCACCTCGCCCGGCTACGGTTTTTTTTTTGTATTTTAGTAGAGACGGGGGTCTTCACCGTGGTTAGCAGGATAGGTCTCGATCTCCTGACCTCGTGAGCGCCCGTCTCGGACCTCCCCAAAGTGCTGGGATTACAGGGCTTTGAGCCACCGCGGCCCGGGCCTAAGAATAGAATTTTGACTGGGCTGCAGGTGGCTCATGCCTGTAAATCCAAGCACTTTTGGGCGAGGGCCGGAGGCGGGCTGGATCATGAGGCTCAGGCAATTGAGACCATTCCTGGCTACACGCGTGAAAAAACCCCATCTCTACTAAAATACAAAAAATTATCCGGGCGTGGTGGCGCGCCTGTTCCCAGCTACTTGGGAGGTTTGAGGCCCAGGGGAATGCCTTGCAACCCGGGAGGCGGAGTTGCGGTGAAGCTGAGATCCGCTACCACTGCCACTCCAGGGCCTCGGCAACAGCGAGCAAGACTCCATAAGGAAAAAAAAAAAAGCAAAGAAAGAAAGAAAAGAAAGAAATAGAATATTGTACTCCAACAAAATTTGCTGTCTGGCAAAATTTTAAAGCAACTCAAATGATGGGGGAATCCCTTACTGGAGTTGCTACTTAATTGCAGCCTATCAGAAACTAATATGCTTTAGGGAAGTCAGTTATATTTACATTACATTGGTTTTTATTAGTATATTCATTTTCCCCAAAACTGTGGTCATTTGTAACTCTCATCTTGTTTCTTCTTATTTAGACCTGGAATGGCCAAATATCAAGGTGAAGTTCAAAGTTTGAAAACTGGGATGAGATTCAGTTATAGAAGGAGTAAGCGACCAAGTTTTACTTGTGGCAGTTGTGGTCAGTTTCACTTTGATTGCTACCCTGCGTAATGCACTTTTCCAGGTGAAGACTAAGGACAAAAAGAATTGAATACATTTGCAAGGGACTGCTGACTTTTGACCCCTATAATGGGGTATTAATACTTAATATGAAAAGCAAGGTAACAGAGCTCAGTGATTGTAGATGGTACCAGGCTTTGGGGAATCTAACCACATATATTTCTGTCATCAAGCTGTCTTACCAGATAATAATTAAATTCATCATCCACATTTTGAATTAAAATATATAGTATTTTCTATTGTTATGGCAATTAAAAACTTTAAATTTTCATAATTAAATCCATCAACTTGTAGGGTGATATAAAGTACAAAATACCTTTGTTTAAAATTGGAAAAATTATTAGAGGCAAAAAAAAGGACTGTATAGTAAAAAGGGAACTAATGTTAGAAATAATTTAATTTTAAGCTTATTTTATTTATTTATTGAAACAGAGTCTCACTATTGTCGCCCCAGGCTGGCAGGCTGGAGTGCGTGGCACTATCTCAGCTCACTACAACCTCCACCTTCTGAGTTTAAGCGATTCTCTTGCCTCAGCCTCCCAAATAGCTGGGACTATAGACAGACCCACCCCCCCCTGGCTAATTTTTTTTTTTTTTTTTTTTTTGAGAGAGTTTTGCTCTTGTTGCCCAGGCTGGAGTGCAATGGCACTATCTCAGCTCATCGCAACCTCAGCCTCTGGGGTTCAAGCAATTCTCCTGCCTCAGCCTCCTGAGTAGCTGGGATTACAGGCATGCGCCGCCATGCATGGCTAATTTTGTATTTTCAGTAGACATGGGGTTTCTCCATGTTGATCAGGCTGGTCTCGAACTCCCAACGTGAGGTGATCCACCTGCCTCAGCCTCTCAAAGTGCTGGGATTACAGGCATGAGCCACTGCACCTGGCCCTAACTTTTTCATATTTTTTGTAGAGACAGGGTTTCGCTAGGTTGGCCAGGCTGGTCTCAAACCTCTACCTCAAGTGATCCACCTGACTCCGCCTCCCAAAGTGCTGGGATTACAGTCATGAGCCACTATGCCCAGCCTATTTATTTATTTTAGAGACAGGGTCTCACTACGTTGCCCCAGTTGGACTTGAACTCCTGGACTCAAGGAGTCCTCCCATCCCAGCTTCCCAGGTTGCTGGGACTACAGGTATGCACCACTGCACCTGATTCTAAAATTAATTTAGGCTGGATGTGGTGGCTCATGCCTGTAATCCCAGCACTTTGGGAGGCTGAGGCAGGTGGATCACCTGAGGTCAGGTGTTTGAGACCAGCCTGGCCAACATGGTAAAACCCTCGTCTCTACTAAAAATACAAAAATTAGCTGGTCATGGTGGCAGGTGCCTATAATCCCAGCTACTTGGGAGAATGAGGCATGAGAATCACTTGAACTCGGGAGGCAGAGGTTGCAGTGAGCCAAGACTGCTCCAGTGCACTCCAGCCTGGGCATCAAACTGAAACTCTGCCTCCAAAAAAAAAAAAAAAATTAAAAATTAAATTAATTTAAATTGACTATTATAGAATCAAGAACAATATTTAAAAGGCTCAGCTGTCTGTATACCAGTATGTAGAAACTAGGTAATAAAAGTAGAAATTTAAGAGTTAATACATGAAGATAAGTTAAATTTTGTATAAATTATAGAAAATAAATTTTTTAATTATAAAATAGAAAATGATTAATTCTAAAATTACAAATGAGTGTATTTCCTGTATAAATTATAGAAAGAATTATTAAACAAAATGTGAAAACTTAGAAAAAATGGTGATTAATTTACTTTTTTACCTCTGTATTGATAGTCTCTTTTTAGGGTAACATTATCTTGATTACAATAAGGTATTTTATAGAGTGATAATCCAGAGTGATTGATACTGGTGATACACTGTGCATATCATGGGGGAAATAATGACTAGATGATAGCAGAGTTAAGTGAACTCCACCAAGCAGGTTGTTCTTAGGATTCCTGACTAATGTTTTAATATACACCAAATAGAAGAATATTGTATATTGCTGCAGGGCTCTGTCCTTGGGCCTTTTCTATTGTTATTATTATTTTTTTGAAACCAGGTTTCACTCTGTAGCCCAGGCTGGAGTGTAGTGGTGGTATCACACCTAGCTGCAGCCTGGACTTCCCATGTGCAGGCGATCCTCCCATCTGAGCCTCCTGAGTAGCTGGGACTACAGGTGCACATCAGCATGTGCAGCTAATTTTTTTGTATGATGATGATTATTATTATGTTTTGGTCAGATGGGTTTTTGCCATGTTGCCCAGGCTCATCTCTAACTCCTGGGCTCAGGCAATCCACCTGCGTCAGCCTCCCAAAGTGCTAGGATTACAGGTGTGAGCCACCAATTGTCAGTTGGGAGGGATAGCTAACATCAGTATAACAGAATTAAGATTCAGAAATAGTCAAGCCATGTATCTATGGTCAACTGACCTTTGACAAGGGTGCCAGGACCACTCAGTGGGCAAAGGTTTCAACAAATAGTGCTAGGACAATTGGGTAGCCACATTCAAAAGATTAAAGTTGGACCACACCACACCAGATTAACTCAACAATCTAAATATCAGAGCTAAATGTAGGGGTAAATCGTTATGACTAAATTTAGCAAAGGATCTTAGATATGATAACAAAAGCATGAGCAACAAAAGAAAAAGTAGACAAACCAGACTTCATCAAAATTAAGGTATTTGGACAGGTACAGTGGCTCATGCCTGTAATCCCAGCACTTTGGGAGGATCACTTGAGCCCAGGAGTTGAAGACCAGCCTGGACGACAGAGTGAGACCCAGAACAGGGTCTCACTCTGTCGCCCAGGCTGGAGTGTAGTGGCTGGATCTCGGCTCACTGCAACCTCCGCCTCCCAGGTTCAAGCGATTCTCCTGCCTCAGCCTCCTGAGTAGCTGGGATTACAAGCACCAGCCACCACACCCAGCTAATTTTATATTTTAATAGAGATGGGGGTTTCACCATGTTAGCCAGGTTGGTCTCGAACTCCTGACCTCAGTTGATCCACCCACCTCGGCCTCCCAAAGTCAGGGGGTTATGGGCGTGAGCCACCATGCCCAGCCTACCAAAAATTTTAAAATTAGGCGGGTGTGGTGGTGCACCTTGTAGTCTCAGCTACTTGGAGGCTGAGATGGCAAGATCACTTAAGCCTGGGAAGTCAAGTCTGCAGTGAGCTATGATCATACCACTGCATTTCAGCCTGGGCAACAGAATAAGACCCTGTTTCAGAAAAAAAAAAAAACAAAAAAATAAAAATACACGCAAAGGACCTATATAGACATTTTTCAAAAGAAGACATACAAATGGCCAAAACGTTTATGAACAAAACGCTCAACATTACTAATCACCAGGGAAATGCAAATTAAAACCACAATGAGAAAAAACCTTGTATCTTTTAGGATGACTGTTATCAAAAAGATGAAAACAATAAAGATGAAAGAAGCATTGGCATGGGTGTGGTGCAAAGGGAACTGTGGTGCACTTTTTTGGGGAGTATAAAATGGCACAGTTGTTGTGGAAAACAGTATGAAGGTTCCTCAAAAAGTTAAAAATGGACTACCATATGATCCAGCAGTCACACTTCAGGGTAGTATATATCAAAAGGAAATTACATCAGTATGTTGAAAAGATATCTGTGCTCCCATGTTCATTGCAGCATTATTTACAATAGCTGAAATATGGAATCAAGTTAGGTGTTCACCAGTGAATGAATGAAGAAAATGTGACGTGAGTATATAGATCTCTCTGTATACATGCTTTTCAGCCCCTAAGAAGGAAGGAAATTCTGCCATTTTCAACAAAATGGATGCACCTGGAGGACATGATGTTCACTGAAATAAGGCACAGAAAGACAAATACTGCACAGTGTCACTTAACTGTAAAATATAAAACATTTGAATTCACAGAAGCAGAGAGCGGAATGGTGGCTGTCGGGATGGAAAGATGTTAGTCAAACAGTGCAAAGTTTCAGTTACACATATGCATTTTTAAAAAGAGAGGCAGGGCACGGTGGCTCGCGCCTGTAATTCCAGCACTTTGGGAGGCTGAGGCAGGCGGATCACCTGAGGTCAGGAGTTCAAGACCAGCCTGGCCAACATGGTGACTCTGTCTCTACTAAAAATATGAAAATTAGTCAGGTGTGGTGTCATATGCCTGTAGTCCCAGCTACTCGGGAGGCTGAGGCTGGAGAATTGCTTGAACCCAGGAGGCGGAGGTTGCCGTGAGCCCAGATCGTACCACGGCACTCCAGACTGGGCAGCGACAAGACCAAAACTCCCGTCGTTTTTGTTTGTTTGTTTTGTTTTTTGAGACGGAGCCTCGCCCTGTTGCCCAGGCTGGAGTGCAGTGGCGCGATCTCAACTTACTGCCAGTTCTGCTTCCTGGGTTCAGGCCTCCCGAGTAGCTGGGACTGCAGGCGCCCGCCACCATGCCCAGCTAATGTTTTATATTTTTAGTAAAGACAGGGTTTCACCGTGTTAACCAGGAGGGTCTCAATCTCCTGACCTCGTGATCCGCCCGCCTCAGCCTCCCAAAGTGTTGAGATTACAGATGTGAGCCACCACGCCCGGCCCAAAACTCCATCTTAAAAAAAAAGAAAAAAAGAAAAAGATCACAAAACCTTAAGTAACCTATTATGTTTAAAATGATATTTATAAGACTATTTTTTTTTTTTTTTTTAATTTTGAGACAGAGTCTGGCTCTGTAGACCAGGATGGAGTGCAGTGGAGCAATCTCGGCTCATTGCAAGCTCCGCCTCCTGGATTCAGGCCATTCTCCTGCCTCAGCCTCCCGAGTAACTGGGGCTATAGGCACCCACCACCACGCCCAGCTAATTTTTTTGTATTTCTAGTAGAGACAGGGTTTCACCATGTTTGCCAGGATGGTCTCAATCTCCTGACCTCGTGATCCACCCACCTTGCCTTGGCCTTCCAAAGTGCTGGGATTACAGGCATGAGCCACCACATCCGGCCAAGACTAATTTTATTTTAAATATTTTTCTATTATTTTCTGATTTCTCTACTATGAATATTTATTATTTGCATAATAAAAGTTTTTTCTCCACATCTCCAGACTAGAATGATGTGAAGCCCAACTAAAAAGTTTCCATTTTTGCCTGCACAGTGGCTCACACCTGTAATCCCAGCACTTTGGGAGGCTGAGGCAGGTGGATCCCCTGAGGTCAGGAGTTGGAGACCAGCCTGGCCGACATGATGAAATCCCCTCTCTACTCAAAATACAATAATTAGCCAGGTGTGGTGGTGGGTGCCTGTAATCCCAGCTACGCAGGAGGCAGAGGCAGGAGAATCGCTTGAACCGGGGAGGCAGAGGTTGCAGTGAGCTGAGATCGCACCACTGTACTCCAGCCTGGGCAACAAGTAAAACTCCATCTCAAAAAAAAAAAAAAAAAAAAAATTCATTTAATAAGGCAGTTGTATATTGTAGATGCTGAAAACTGTATTGGCTACTTTTATAAAATTAATAGCTAAAGGTCAAATCTGCGTTATGTTCAGTTTGGGACTAGCATTTTATACTGGAAGACATTCAGGGGAGACTTGTCAAAATAGGGAAAGCTGAGGAAACAAATCATAAAATGCTTGAAGGAAGGAGGGATGTCTAGCTTAGGGAAGGGACTCTTGGACAGTAAAACTGTCTTTGTGATGAGGGCTTGGTCTTGTTAAAGAATTAAAATTTTAATTTGTGCAGCAGCAATAGAAAAAAAAAAATTAGAGCCAGGCTCAGTGGCTCACGCCTGTAATCCCAGCACTTTGGCAGGCTGAGGTGGATGGATCACTGGAGGTCAGGAGATCAAGACCAGCCTGACCAACATTGTGAAACTCCGTCTCTACTAAAAATATAAAAATTAGCTGGGTGTGGTTGTGGGTGCCTATAACCCCAGCTACTTGGAGGCTGAGTCAGGAGAATCTCTTGAACCTGGGAGGCGGAGGTTGCTGTGAGCCAAGATCACGCCACTATATTCCAGCCTGGGTGACGAGCGAAACTCCATCTCAAAAAAACAAAAAGAATTAAATTTATTCTGTATGGTTTCATGGGCAGAACTGGGGCCACTGGGACAGTGAGTGGAGATAAATGATGAGATTTTCACTCAGCCTACAGTGACATCTTTTCAAGTTACATAATGTGCTCCCGATTACTTGGACATTGTCTTGAGGTAATCAGTGAAGTAATCGTGATTACTGAGGTAATCATGATGTGTTGGGGAAGGGATGGCATGTGTAGTTTAAAATTCAGACAGGTCTCTTTTTTTTTTTTTTTTTTTTTTGAGACAAGAGTGTCACTCTGTCGCCCAGGCTGGAGTGCAGTGGCGCAACCTTGACTCACTGCAACCGCCACCTCCTGGGTTCAAGCGACTCTTCTGCCTCAGCCTCCTGAGTAGCTGGGACTACAGGCACACACCACCATGCCTGGCTAATTCAGACCATTTTTAAGTGTGTAATTCTCTGGCGTTAAGTACACTCACATTGTTGTATAACCATCATCACCATCTACTTCTAGAACTTCCTCATCATCCCAAACTTTATTGTGTCTTTTTATTTTTAAATTTTAGATTTCAGGGGTGTGTGTGCAGGTCTTTTACATGGATATATTGCATAATGGTGAGGTTTGGGCTTCTAGTGAACCCATCACCTAAATAGTGAACACTGTACTCAATAGGTAGTATTTCAACCCTCACCCTCTTTCAGTCTCCCCACTTTTGAAGTTCCTGATGTCTATTATTTCCATCTTTATGTTTAGCTCCCACTTACAAGTCAGAACATGTTATTTTTCTTTCTTTTCTTTTTCTTCTTGAGACAGGTTCTCTCTCTGGCGCCCAGGCTGGAGTGCAGTGGCACAATCTTGTCTCACTGCAACCTTCGCCCCCCAGGCTCAAATGATCCTCTCACCTCAGCCTCCCAAGTAGCTGAGACCACAGGCACACACCACCATGACCAGCTATTTTTTTGTATTTTTGGTAGAGACAAGGTTTTGCCGTGTTGCTCAGACTGGTCTTGAACTCCTGGGCTCAAGCAATCCACCCACCTCAGCCTCCCAAATTTCTAGGATTACAGGTGTGAGCCACTGTGCCCGGCCTGATCATGTGGTGTTTAATCTTCCCTAACAGAAACTTTATGCCCATCAAGTAACAACTACCATGGTTCAGCTCTGGGTAACCTGTGTTCTACTTTGTGTCTCCATTAATGAGCTGATTTTATGCACCTCATAAAGTAGAATCATACAGTATTTGTGCTTTTGTGTTTAACTTGTTTCACTTAGCATGATGTTTTCAAAGTTCATTTATGTTGTAACACGTATTAGAATTTCCTTCCTTTTTATTGATAAATAATATTTCATTGGGTATGGTGCTCACACCTGTAATCCTAGCACTTTGGGAGGCTGAGGTAGGAGGATTGCTTGGGCCCAGGAGTTGGAGACTAGCCTGGACAACAGAGCAAGACCTTGTCTCTAAAAAATATTAAAATTTAAAATTTTTCATTGTATGCACATACCATATTTAGTTTTTCCATTCATCTGTCAGTGGTCATTTGGGTTACTCCCACCTTTTGGCTGTTGTGAATAATGCTGCTAGGAACTCTGGTGTACAAGTATCTGTTTGAGTCTATGTTTTCAACTGCAATTTCTGGGTCATAAAGTAATTTCTATGTTTAACATTTTAAGGAACCTCCAGACTGTTTCCCACAGCAGCTGCCCTGCTTTATATTCCCACCAGCAAGGCACTATGGCAGTTTCTCTACGTCCTTGCCAACACTGTTATTCTCTATGTGTGTGTGTGTGTGTGTGTTTTAAATAATAACTATCCTTATAGGTATGAAGTGGTAACTCATTGTGGTTTTGATTTGTATTTCCCTACTGAGTAATTATGTTCAGCATCACTTCACATGATTAGTGGCCATTCATCTGTCTGGTTTTTGAGGTTTCTTTTTGAGATAGGGTCTCACTCTGTTGCCCAGGCTAGAGTACAGTGGCATGATTATGGCTCACTGCAGCCTCAAACTCCCAGGCTCAAGTGATCCTCCCACTTCAGCCTCCCAGGTAGCTGTGACTATAGGTGTGCATCACCTTGCCCAACTAATTTTTGTATTTTTTGTAGAAACGGTGTTTCACCATGTTGCCCAGGCTGGTCTCAAACTCCTGGGCTCAAGCGATCTGCCCACCTTAGCCTCCCAAAGTGTGGAGGTTATAGGCATGAGCCACCGCTCCTGGCCCTAGTATTTGATTTTCTGGTTCTATATTAATCCACTTAGGAGAATGACCTGCAGCTGCATCCATGTTGCTGCAAAGGACATGATTTCTTTCCTTTTTATGAGTGCATAGTATTCTATGGTGTATATACACCACATTTTCTTTATCTAGTCCACCATTGATGGGCATCTAGGTTGATTCCATGTCTTTGCTCCTGTAAATAGCAACACCAGAGTTTTGACCTGCTCTGTTTTCATCCTGGGCCAGTTCACTCCTCCTTAGGCAACCTGATGGTCCCCTGCTCCTGGGACGTCATCATATTGATGCCAAAGTTAGTGGGGACACCCAAGGGGCATATTGCATTACAGCTTAGAACTCCTGGTCTCAGACGATTCTCCTGCCTCAGCCTCCCGAGTAACTGGGACTACAGGTGTGCACCACCATACCTGGCAGTTTGTCTGTCTTCTGTGGAGAATTGACTATTGAATACCATTGCCCGTTTTTGAATTGGGTTGTTTACTTTTTTGTTTTTGAGTTATGAGTTCTATATATATTCTGATATTATTATCAGATACAGTCATACCCCATAAATATTTCAAGTTTGGTTTCAGACCACTACAATAAAACGAATAAAGTGAGTCATATGAATTTTTTGGTTCCCTAGTGCATATAAAAGTTATGTTCACATTATATCATAGTCTTTGAAGTGTACAATAGCATTATGTCTAATAAACAATATACATACTTTAATTATAAAGTACTTTATTGTTAAAAAATGCTAATAGTTATCTATCTGAACCTTCAGCAAGTCGTAATGTTTTTCCTGGTGGAGGGTCTTGACTCCATGTGAAAGCTGCTGACTGATCAGGGTGGTGGTTGCCAACAGTTGAAGTGGCTGTGGCAGTGTGTTTTTTTTTTGAGACAGAGTATCGTTCTGTCGCCCAGGCTGGAGTGCAGTGGCATAATCTCAGCTCACTGCAAACTTCACCTCCTGGGTTCAAGCAATTCTCCTCCCTCAGCCTCCTGAGTAGCTGGGATTAAAGGCGTGTACCACCATGCCTGGCTAATTTTTGTATTTTTAATAGAGACGGGGTTTCACCATGTTAGTCAGGCTTGTCTTGAACTCCTGATCTTGTGATCCGCCCGCCTCGGCCTCCCAAAGTGCTGGGATTACAGGCATGAGCCACTGCGCCTGGCTGGCAATTTCTTAAAATGAGACAACAAATAAAGTTGCCACATTGACTGACTTTTCCTTTCACAAAAGATTCCTCTGTATGTAGCATGTGATGCAGTTTGATTGCATATTATCCACAGACTTTCTTTTCAAAACTAGAGTCAGTCCTCTCAAACCCTGCCTGCCTCTGCTCTATCTACTTTGTTTATGTAATATTTTAAATCCTTTGTTGTCATCTCAACAATGCTTACAACGTCATTACCAGGATTAGATTCCATCTTGAGAAACCACTTCTTTTGCTCATCCATAGGAAGCAACTCCTCATCTGATCAAATATGGTCATGATGCAGCAGTTTGGTCACATCTTTAGGCTCTACTTCTAATTCTAGTTTCCTTGCTGTTTCCACCATATCTGCAGTGACTTCTTCCTCTGAAGTCTTAAACCTCTCAAAGTCATCCATGAGGGCTGGAATCAACTTCTTCCAAACTCCTGTAAATGTTGATATTTTGATCACCTCCCATGAATTAAGAATGTTCTTGGCGGGGCATGGTGGCTCACGCCTGTAATTCCAGCACTTTGGGAGGGCGAAGCAAGCAGATCACTTGAGGCTGGGAGTTTGAGACCAGCCTGGCCAACACTGGTCAGCACAGGGCGAAACCCTGTCTCTACTAAAAATACAAACATTAGCCAGGCATGGTAGCACACACCTGTAATCCCAGCTACTTGGGAGGCTGAGGCATAAGAATTGCTTGAACCTGGGAGACAGAGGTTCCGCCAAGCCAAGAGTGTACCACTGCACTCCCAGCCTGGGCAACAGGGTGACACTCTGTCTCAAAAAAAAAAAAAAGAAAAGAAAAAAAAAGGCTGGGCGTGGTGGCTCAAGCCTGTAATCCCAGCATTTTGGGAGGCCCGAGACGGGTGGATCACGAGGTCAGGAAATCGAGACCATTCTGGCTAACCTGGTGAAACCCCGTCTCTAGTAAAAAATACAAAAAACTACCGGGTGGGATGGTGGGCAGGCGGCCTGTAGTCCCCAGCTATCTCAGGAGGTGAGCGCAGGAGAATGGCATAAACCCGGGAGGCGGAGCTTACAGTGAGCTGAGATCTGGCCACTGCACTCCAGCCTGGCACAGACAGAGCGAGACTCCAGACTCCGTCTCAAAAAAAAAAAAAAAAAAAGGTATTGGCTGGGTGCAGTGGCTCATGCCTGTAATGCCAGCACTTTGGGAGGCCGAGGCAGGCAGATCATAAGGTCAGGAGATCGAGACCATCCTGACTAACACGGTGAAACCGCATCTCTACTAAAAAATACAAAAAAATTAGCCAGGTGTGGTGTGGGTGCCTGTAGTCCCAGTTACTTGGGAAGCTGAGGCAGGAGGATGGCATGAACCCAGGAGGCAGAGCTTGCAGTGAGCCGAGATCACGCCACTGCACTCCAGCCTGGGCGACAGAGTGAGAGACTGTCTCAAAAAAAAAAAAAATTTTTTTGTTGTTGAGCATAGCCAGCCTTCATCAATGATCTTAGCTAGATCTGGATAACTTGCTGCAGCTTCTCCATCAGCACTTGCTCTTCCTAAAATAAAAGTTTGTGCTTCATCTTTCCTTAAATGTCATGAACCAACCTCTGCTAGCTTTCAACTTTTCTTCTGTAGCTTCCTCTCCTCCCTCAGCTTCACAGAATTGAAGGAGGGAGGGACTTGGTCTGGATTAGGCTTTGGCTTAAGGATATGTGGCTGGTTTGATCTTCTATCCGGGGTACTTAAACTTTCTCCATGTCAGCAA
This sequence comes from Rhinopithecus bieti, assembly GCF_001698545.2. NCBI lineage: Eukaryota > Metazoa > Chordata > Mammalia > Primates > Cercopithecidae > Rhinopithecus > Rhinopithecus bieti. The sequence continues at coordinate 210,892 of NW_016813941.1, read as the reverse complement.
TAAAGCTGTTTTGCTTTTTTATCATTTATGTGTTCACTTGATTAATACTTTTAATGTCCCTCAGGAATTTTTCCTTTTAATTCACAACTTGGCCAGCTAGCACAGCTTTTGCCCTAGCTCGACTTTCGACATGTCTTTTTCACAAAACTTAATCATGTCTAGGTTTTACGTGAAATGAGAGACATGCAAGTCTTCCTTTCACTTGGACACCTACAGGCCACTGTAGAGTTATTAGTTGACCTAATTTCAATATTGTCAATGCCTCAGGGAATAGGAAGGTCTGAGGAGAGAGAGAGAGAGACTCGGGAATGGCTTGTCATTAGAGCAGTCAGAGCATACACAACGTTGATTGATTGATTGCAAGTATAACCAAAATGTGACACAGAAACATGAAGCAAGTGCATGCTGTTGGAAAAATGGTGCCAATAGTCTTGCTCAACACAAGGTTGTCACAACCTTCAGTTTGTAAAAAACTCAATATCTGCTAAGTGCAATAAAGTGAAACAAAATCAGGATTTCCTGTATATGATTTGCCAATATTTTGTCCCTTTCTGTGGATATTCTTCTTACTCTCTTAAGTGCCCTTTGATATACATAGTTTCTGATTTCAAGAAGTCATCTTTGTGTTTTTTTTCCTTTTTTTGGCCTGTGCTTTTGTCTTATATATAAGGAATCATTGCCAAAATCCAGTGGCATGAATATTTTCTTGCTTTTTCCTATAATTTGTATAGTTTTAACTCTTAAGTTTAGCCCTTTGATGCATTTTGAGTTTTTATATTTTTAATATGGATATTCAGTTTTCTGGCACTTATTTGTTGAAAGAGGATATTTTCTCTATTGAATGGTCTTGGCACCCTTGGCACCCTTGTCAAAAAGTATTTGACCATTGTCTAAATCAGTTTGGCTTGTTATAACAGATAACCATAGGCTGGGTGCGGTGGCTCACACCTGTAATCCTAGCACTTTGGGAGCCCGAGGCAGGCAGATCACTTGAGGTGAGGAGTTTGAGACCAGCCTGGCCAACATGGTGAAACCCCGCCTCTGCTAAAAATATAAAAATTAGCTGGAAATCACTTGAACCCGGCAGGTGGAAATTGCAGGGAGCCATGATTGTGCCACTGCACTCCAGCCTGGCAACAGAGCAAGATCTGTCTCAAAAACAAAAACAGGCCAGGCGCGGTGGCTCACGCCTATCCCAGCACTTTGGGAGGCCGAGGCAGGTGGATCATGAGGTCAGGAGATCGAGAGCATCCTCGCTAACACAGTGAAAGCTCATCTCTACTAGAAATACAAAAAATTAGCTGGGCTACTTGGGGGGGTGAGGCAGGAGAATGGCATGAACCTGGGAAGCGGAGTTTGCAGTGAGCCGAGATGGCGCCAGTGCACTCCAGCCTGGGCGACAGAGCAAGACTCCGTCTGAAACAAAACAAAACAAAACAAAAAACAAGGCTGGGCATGGTGGCTCACGCCTGTAATCCCAGCACTTTGGGAATTCAAGGCAGGCAGATCATGAGGTCAGGAGATTGAGACCATCCTGGCTAACAAAGTGAAACCCCTTCTCTAGTAAAAATACAAAAATTAGCAGGGCATGGTGGCGGGCAGCTATAGTCCAGCTACTTGGGAGGCTGAAGCAGGGGAATCGCTTGAACCCAGGAGGCAGAGGTTGCATTGAGCTGAGATTGTGCCACGGCACTCCAGCCTGGGCAACAGAGCAAGACTCCGTCTCAAAACAAAACAAAACAAAACAAACGCACACACACACACACACACAAAACAAACAAAAAAAAACAAATAACCATAGACTGGGTGGCTTAAACAACAAACATTTATTTCTCACAGTTTGAGAGCCTGGGAGGTCTAAGATCAAGGTGTTGTCAGATCTGGTGTCTAGCGAGACTCGGCTTCATGGGTTGTGGATGGTGGTTTTCTTGCTGTGTCTTTATATGGAAGAGAGTAGAGCAGGGAGCAGGTTATCTCATGTATCTTTTTGTAAGGGCAGTAATCCTATCACAAAGGCACCACCCTCATGACCTAATTACCTCCCAAAGGTTTTGTCTCCAAATACCATCATCATGGGAGTTACAGGCAGTATTCAGCAGCTTGGGCTATTTGTTCTTGTTGTTTGGCTTCACGACAAGATGTAGGAATTCCTAAATCTGGTGGTAGAATATTTTTAAAAATGTATTCTATTTAAATATATTTTAATTTATATATATTTTAACATATAATTAAATAAATAGAATATTATGTATTTTAAAATACATTTAAATAGGATATATTTAAAAAAATATTCTACCACCAGATTTAAGAATTCCTACATCTTTCTTATAGAAAGAAGCCAGAGGAGAGGCTTTCCAGTCATGTGGTTCATGTCTGTACTCTGAAACGTCATCACAATTTTTTTTCCAATGAAAAGGGAATGGTTTTCTACTCTCAAAGAATGGAGAAATGCCATTTAGCTAGGTATTCACTGGTATTTAAATGAGATGGTTCCTCTGCTAGTTAGATTGCTCCTTGACAGGGTGCTTTCATATAGTGAGTGCTTTCTTTCACAGATCATCTGTTCAATCATCAGAATGTGCCTTATTTTAAAATGAAGAATGCATCAAGCTTTAACAGGTTTAGGCCGGGCGTGGTGTCTCATGCCTGTAATCCCCACACTTAGAGTCTGTGGCAGGCGGATCACCTGAAGTCAGGATCGAGACCAGCCTGGCCAACATGGTGAAACCCCATCTCTACTAAAAATACAGAAATTAGCCAGGTGTGGTGGCACGTGCCTGTAATCCCAGCTACTCAGGAGGCTAAGGCAGGAGAATCGCTTGAACCTGGGAGGCGGAGGTTACAGTGAGTTGAGATTGCGCCACCACACTCCAGTCTGGGTGACAGAGTGAGACTCCGTCTCCACAACAACAAAATAAGATTTAACAGGTTTAAACAGAGTTCAAATTGTTTCATTGTTTAGATATTTGAGTTTAAATTGCTTTTATGTCTTCTGTGAACTAACAGTTATATTTAGTTGATTTCTTTTTCTAAAATTTGCGGTTTTTTGCTAACAATTGAATAATCATAGGATAGATTTCTATACTTTTCCCTATCACATTCAAATATGAGAGTTCTTATCTCTGTTGGATATTGGCTTACCCAGAGAGTAAAGGCTCTTCTGTAGAGTAACCCTGGGACTGTGTAGACTTAAAATATTCTTGTCAAGACATTTATGTTTAGAAGATACATTAATAGCCAAATGAAATTAAGCTGTGATAACATGCAGCACTTTGCCCTCACCCTACCTACCAGCCTGACCAACACATCTTTCTTTCTTTTTTTTCTTTTTTTTTTTTAAGACAGAGTTTTGCTCTTGTTGCCCAGGCTGGAGTGCAATGGCACAATCTTGGCTTACCACAACCTCCACCTCCCGGGTTCAAGCGATTCTCCTGCCTCAGCCTCCCGAGTAGCTGGGATTACAGGCATTTGCCACCAAGCCCGGCTAATTTTGTATTTTTAATAGAGACAGGGTTTCTCCATGTTGGTCAGGCTGGTCTCGAACTCCTGACCTCAGGTGATCCACCCACCTCGGCCTCCCAAAGTGCTGGGATTACAGGCATGAGCCACTGCGTCCAGCCAACATCTGACTTTCAATATGGGATGTTTTATTCCATCCATTTATATTAGCCACTAACCGCTTGCCTTTGATTCACCATTTTAACTGTTAATGTCAAGATATTAGTGACATGTTAAGTTTTGGCTTTTCTTCCTTTTTTTTTTTTTTTGAGACGGAGTCTTGCCGTTTTCAGCCCAGGCTGGAATGCAATGGCGCGATCTCAGCTCACTGCAAACCTCTGCCTCCTGAGTTCCAGCAATTCTCCTGCCTCAGCCTCCTGAGTAGCTGAGATTATAGGCACCCACCACCAAGCCTGGCTAATTTTGTATTTTAGTAAAGGCAGGGTTTCACCATGTTGGCCAGGCTGGTCTCAAACTCCTGACCTCAGGTGATCCACCCGCCTCGGCCTCCGAAAGTGCTGGGATTACAGGCATGAGTCACCACACCTGGCCAAGTTTTGGCTTTTCTACATTAAATAATTTTAGTTTCTGCTCTGTTCCCCTCCCCTAATACCTGAAAATTAGGAGAAGGATCTAATTAGATGTGGAAAAGCATTCAAATGCATAATAGTAGGTAAAATTAGATAACTGCTTATTTTGAAGAAATTTCACCAAAGAAACAAATGTTCTCTACATTATTTGTAAGCTTCCATTTACAATAGATTTCCAAGGTACTAGGCCTCTGGATTTTACCATTTGCCACTTAAACCTGAAATTGGCTAATAATCAGTGATCTCAGAAGAACTCACCACAGGACAGCCTGAAACGTACAGTCCCGGAAGTGAAGTGCTTGTATGCCATCAATTACATTAATTACCAGTAGTTATAAGTCAGAAAGTAGACCCATGAAGAAAATGGATTCATCTGATAATATTTTCTATTCAAAATTTATTATATTCTATTCAACAGAAATGTACATCAAAACATTCACCCAGAAAACCAGGAGCTAGTAAGGGTACTTCGAGAACAGCTTCAAACAGAACAGGTATTGTATATATATTTATTTGAGGAGTAGATGTGATAGCTCCCTTTGCATGTGAAATTGTGACAGAACATTAGTAAATTACTTTTTGGAAACATGGGCTTCTTTCCGGCTTCAAATTACCTTATATTATTTTATAGATTGTATATTTGCAGAATGGGCAAATTGCCTAGCCTTAATCTATTCAGATGTCTTCATGTTTGTTTATTATTAATTTGCTTTAAAAGATAGCAGTTTTCCCTCGGGAGGCTGAGGCAGGAGAATGGTGTAAATCCAGGAGGCGGAGCTTGCAGTGAGCTGAGATCCGGCCACTGCACTCCAGCCTGGGTGACAGAGTGAGACTCTGCCTCAAAAA
>NW_016813941.1:199587-205689 GCF_001698545.2 Rhinopithecus bieti | reverse complement strand
AAAAAAAAAAAAAAAAAAAAGCAGTTTTCCTATTGTTTATTAGTGTAGAAATAATTGCTGTCTAATTGACCTTAATGAAATGTAGTAGAAAAACCATTTTTTTCTGACATATACTCCCTAATATCTACAAAGAAATAATTAGAAGAGGTGGCTGTTTTGGTTTTTTCCTCCTTTTTTCTTCAGTTGCCAAAGTTGTAACAATAAAACTAGCTAGGCAAAGAAAAAAATTAACTTTTTTCCTGTTTGTTCTTTGCTTTTTACCAGATGGAATCTCTAAGAATTGGAGATACACTTTATGAAGCCTGGAATAAATAGGATATTGTACACCTTCATGCTGAGATATCTAACATCAAGAAACAAAATTAAAAATTCCTTTCCTACTGATCAAACTTCACTTCCAATAAGGGTTTTGTTTTTTTTATTAAAAAGAGACAGGGCCTCACTATGTTGCTCTGGCTGCTGTCCAACTTTTGAGCTCAAGCACTCCTCTCACCTCGGCCTCCCAGAGTGCTAGGATTACAGTCTGGGCATGGTGGCTCACACCTGTAATCCCAGCACTTTGGGAGGTCAAGGCGGGAGAATCACTTGAGCTTAGGAGTTCCAGACCAGTTTGGGCAACATGGCAAAACCCCGTCTCTACTAAAAATACAAAAGCTAGCTGGGTATGGTGGTGTACAGCTATAGTCCCAGCTACTCAGGAGGCTGAGGTGGGAGGATCTCTTGTTCCTGGGAGGTTGAGGCTGCAGTGAGCTGTGCTTGCTCCACTAAAACCAAAGTGCTGGGATTATAAGCATGAGCCACCGCGCCTGGCCCCAATAAGGGTTTTATAATTTATCCATTCACCAAATATTTTTTGAACATCTACCACATGCCATACATTTTCTAGGCATTGGGAATTCAATCGTGAATTAAACAGACAAAAATTCCTACCCTCATGGAACTTATATTCATTGATACAAGAATAACTTAAGCAGGGCCAGGCACAGTGGCTCATGCCTGTAATACCAGCACTTTGGGAGGCTGAGGCGGGCGGATCACGAGATCAAGAGATCAAGACCCTCCTGGCCAACATGGTGAAACCCCATCTCTACTAAAAATACAAAAATTAGCTGGGCATGGTGGCGCTCACCTGTTGTCCCAGCTACTTGGGAAACTGAGGCAGGAGAATCACTTGAACCCCAGAGGGGGAGGGTGCAGTGAGCTGAGATTGCGCCACTGCACTCCACCCTGGTGACAGAGAGCGAGACTCCTTCTAAAAAAAAAGCAATACTTTAAGCCTATTAGTAGTACTGTGTTCCATAACAATTGTTACCCATAATTCATGTTGAGATAGTGTTTTATAATTTACAAAGTGATTTCTCAAACAACAATCGTATTTAATCTTTAGACATAAGTAAGGCAATTATAATTATTCTCATTAACATATGAGACTGCTAAGATTTGCTAACACTCACACTAGCGATTTCATGACTGGGTTCAGCTACGGAGGGGCCCCAGATTGAAGTGAATCTTCAGGTCTCCTTGCAGCAGTGTCCACTCATCTGCCTCACCTCTTCCTGAGGCCCGGCACACAGCTCTCAGAGTGAAAATAAGGCTGGCGATGTAGTCTCTTCTTTGCTGTCTAGTATGACAGCCACCAGCCACCTGTGGCTATTCAAGTGCGTTAAAATTAAATAGAATCTGAAATTAAGTCTTCTAGTCACACTGGCCACATTTCAAGTACACAATGGCCACATGTGGCTCGTGGCTACTGTATTGGACAGCACTGATAAAGATTTCAATTACTGCAGAAAGTTCTACTGGACATCTCTGTTAATTGGTTTTTGTCAGTTTCTTTAAAAATTAATAAGGAGAAGGCCGGGTGGAGTGGCTCACGCCTGTAATCGCAGCACTTTGGGAGGCTGAGGCAGGCATATCGCCTGAGGTCAGGAGTTCAAGACCAGCCTGGTCAACATGGTGAAACCCTGTCTTTACTAAAAATACAAATTTAGCCGGGCTTGGTAGTGGGCACTTGTAATCCCTGCTACTCCAGAGGCTGAAGCAGGAGAATCACTTGAACCCGGAAGGCAGAGGTTTCAGTGAGCTGCGATTGTACCACTGCATTCCAGCCTGGGTGACAGAGTGAGACTCTGTCTCAAAAAGAAAAGAAAAGGTGGAGAAGGGAACATAAAGTGCTGTACACTTTTTGTAGCATTAGAACTGACATAAGTGACTATAACATCAAGGTGTAGCCTTGGATCACAGAATATTCTGGTGATTTAGGGCTGTTTTGAAAGTATGACCTTTTAGTTATGTTTATTATTATTTAACTTTATTAAATTTGTTTATTAATATTGAGTGGCAAAAATCTGATTCACTTAAGAACAGTTCCTATTTAGTAAATTTGATACTTTTTCTGTAATTAGATATTTTTCATGCTAGCAACTTTATCTGCTGGGTTCCATCAAAACAAGTTTTGATAAATAAGTATTTTTACAATACAATAACATAAGATATACGTTATGTGGACACTTTTTTTTTGAGACAGGGTCTCTGTTGCCCAGGCTGGAGTGTAGCAGTGTGATCTCGGCTCACTGCAGCCTCTACCTCTTGAGTTCAAGTGATTCTATCACCTCACCCTCCCGAGTAGCTGGGACTACAGGTGCATGCCACCATGCCCAGCTAATTTTTGTATTTTGTGGTAGAGACAGGGTTTCATCATGTTGGCCACGCTGGTCTCAAACTCTTGACCTCAAGTGATCCACCCACCTCAGCCACCCAAAGTGCTGGGATTACAGGTGTAAGCCTACGTGCCCAGCCATGTAGACACTTTTCTAAGTCCTGAAGTACAATGAATCCTACAGATAAATCCCTTGCCCTCATGATCCATCCTAGTGAGGTCTTTGATATCTGGATGTTTCTTGCATACGTGCAACACTTTTAAAATGAAAAAGACGTTGAAAATGAAAAAAGTGAAGACTTAGAAAACAGTTTGACATTTGATATGTTTTTCTTTTTGTGACAGGGTCTTGCTCTGTCACCTAGGCTGGAGTGCAGTGGTGCAGTCACAGCTTACTGCAGCTTCAACCTCCCAGGCTCAGGTGACCTCCCACCTCAGTCTCCCAAGTAGCCAGGACTACATGTGCATGCCACCACCACTCCTGGCTAATTTTTCTATTTTTTATAGAGACAGGGTTTTGCCATGTTGCCCAGGCTCGTCTGGAACTCCTGGGCTCAAGTGATCCACCTGCCTCGATCTCCCAAAGTGCTGGGAATACAGGTGTGAGTCACCACACCCGACCTCAGCATTTATTATTGTTAGCTTATGCACTAGCTCAGCCTTGTGTTACTCAGAATAATTTATGTAATTCCAGTAGAGTAAAAGATGAACTCTTGAGTTAATCTAAGTTTTTGTCTTTAAATTGTGTTTAGTAAGGAAAGTGGAGACCATGCAGCTTAAATAAAAACAAGATAGCCTTATAACGTTCTTAAAATTATAACCTTAAACTATTGCACGTTTACAGTTTGATGAGGGTTACATACTGTTGACTCTGTTCTCAAATATAATTTAACATGAGATACTGTGGAGGGCTACGTGTTGTATTCCAATGTGTGCACCTGTGTTCTTATTAGGATGCACCTGCTGCTGCTCGACAGCAGTTCTACACCGACATGTACTGTCCCATCTGCCTGCACCAAGCCTCCTTCCCGGTGGAGACCAACTGTGGACATCTTTTTTGTGGTAAGCAAACAACACTATACTTGGGAAAAGTGACTGTTTAGACCAAGACCAAGACCTCTATGTGTACAAAGGCTGGATTCCTAATTTTCTCTTTGTCACATTTTGTATTTTGTGAGTAGGGTAGATTACCTCTGATATCCTGCTCTACTTGTCAACCAAGTATACTTAGCATCTAAATAATATACTTATTTACTTTCTATTTAGTGTGTCCATGTAGCAGCTATGGGTTCAGAAGTTAAAGAAACTATTCAGCTTCCCCATAAACAGAAGTGTGTTTCTTTGGACAGTAGTTCAAGTAGATCCATAGCATGAGGGATTCACTGAGTCCCTCTTTGTTCATCACTCTTTGGGAGTTTCATTTATTATTCATCCTTCCCAGGGCAGGAAGGTTATTCTCTCAAGAACCTGCCCAAGACCCTGCATTGCCCTCCTGCCTCTTCTGACTCTGAGTTTGTACTGAAGGTCTTAAAGGTCTTAGTCTCAGTATGTTTGTCTCTGTCTCTGTCTGTCTCTCTCTCAACCTCTTGAGGTTTAATGAGGGAGAATGAGAAACCTAGAGCATGCCTTGGTGTAAGAAGGGAATAATTTCACACTTAGTATCAGGAAGGAGTGCTTTCCACCACTCCTCATTTTTCCTGAATCTGCAGATTCAGGAAAATCTTCTATGGCTGATTATGCCATAGCAGGTGGAGGGGCAAAGTATCAGTTATTACAAGCCTATGTATTGGACATTAATATACTTCATCTAATCCCACCTATGAGGAAACAGGCTTTAGAGACATGAAGAAATGTTACAAAGAGAACAGGCACTGTGGCTCACACCTGTAATCTCAGCATAGGCAGGAGGATTGCTTGAGCCCAGGAGTTGGAGGCCAGCCTGGGAAACATAGGGAGACCCTGTCTCCACAAAAAATAAGAAATTAGCCAGGTACAATAGCTCACATGTGCAGTCCCAGCTACTGGGGAGGCTGAGGTAGGAGAATCGCTTGAGCCCGGGAGCTTGAGGCTGCAATGAGCTGTGATCATGCTACTGTACTTCAGCATGGGCAGCAGAGGAAGATCCTGTCTCAAAAAAATAATAATAATACATTTTACAAAGAGTAGCCCAGCTGTTAAGTGACAGAGCCAATTTTTTTTTTTTTGAAATGGAGTCTCGCCTTGTCACCCAGGCTGGAGTGCAATGGTGTGCTCTCAGCTCACTGCAACCTCCGCCTCCCAGGTTAAAACGATTCTCCTGCCCCAGCCTCCCAAGCAGCTGGGATTATAGGTGCCTGCCACCATGCCCAGCTAATTTTTGTATTTTTAGTAGAGATGGGGTTTCACCATGTTGGCCTGGCTGGTCTCAAACTCCTGACATCGTGATCCACCCACCTTGGCCTCCCAAAGTGCTGGGATTACAGACATGAGCCACCACACCCAGCCCAGACAGAGCCAAAGATTTTAAATCTAGGTTTATCTTCAATCCCTGTGCTCAGTTCTGCATGATTAGTGGTTCATACAATAGTAAACACTCGAAGCCACTTTGATTTGTCCAGTCACTAGACCTAGTTTTTTATTGTTTCTGTTTAAACAGTTGTGTTCAAGATAGGGTCTTATTGCTCCCAAAATGTAGGAAATTTTCATATAGGGACCAATTTAAAATGTAACATATAATCATCCTATAAATTGTGTTGGCCCTTTTGTCTGACTTCATAGTATAGAATTATTAGATACAGTGTAATTTGTGCAGTTGGAGATGGCATGTTTGGAACCCATACCATGTAATGGCAGGGTTTTCTGTACTTTGTGCTCTTTCAGCAATCCAATCTCATCATTGCTTCATCCACTCATTCCAGTCTCTTCTTTAAGGTTTTCACTTAAGTAACTAACAAAGTATAAAACAATTATTTCAGTTTTTAATCTTTTAATTTTCTACTGGAAATGCTAATCACCAGGCAAGTTATGAAAGATTGGGCAGGGAAAATTAAATGGGCATCAGAGAAGGTAGATACGTTTCTCCTCTTGAACCTAATCCACGTGACACTCCTTTCCGACATTTGCTTTTGCTGTTCTTAAAACCTGAAGTGTCCTCCCTCTTGTTTTCTGCCTATCTAAATCTCATCTGTCCTATGAAGTTCAGTTCAAATCCTTTCTTCTCTACAAGTTACTCTCTAACGCATACTTCTCTGCACTACTTTTTTATATTTCTTTTCTTTTTTTTTTTTTTTTCTGGAGAACAGAGTCTCACTTTGTCACCCAGGCTGGAGTGTAGTGGCACAATCTGGGCTCACTGCAAGCTCCGCCTCCTGGGTTCATGCCCTTCTCCTGCCTCAGCCTCCTAAGCAGCTGGGATTACAGGCGCCCGCCACCACCCCAGCTAATTTTTTGTATTTTTTAGTAGA
>NW_016813941.1:176935-199228 GCF_001698545.2 Rhinopithecus bieti | reverse complement strand
TTTTTTTTTTTTTCTGTGAGACAGAGTCTCACTTTGTCACCCAGGCTGGAGTGTAGTGGCACAATCTGGGCTCACTGCAAGCTCCGCCTCCTGGGTTCATGCCCTTCTCCTGCCTCAGCCTCCTAAGCAGCTGGGATTACAGGCGCCCGCCACCACCCCCAGCTAATTTTTTGTATTTTTTAGTAGAGATCGGGTTTCACCATGTTAGCCAGGATGGTCTCGATCTCCTGACCTCGTGATCCACCTGCCTCGGCCTCCCAAAGTGCTGGGATTACAGGTGTGAGCCACCGCACCCAGGCTTTTTTTTTTTTTTTTTTTGAGACAGAGTTTCACTCTTGTTGCCCAGGCTGGAGTGCAATGGCGCGATCTTGGCTCACTGCAACCTCCATCTCCTGGGTTCAAGCAATTCTCCTGCCTCAGCCTCCCAAGTAGCTGGGATTACAAGCATGCGCCACCAAGCCCAGCTAATTTTGTATTTTTAGTAGAGACAGGGTTTCTCCATGTTGGTAAGACTGGTCTCGAACTCCAGACCTCAGGTGATCTGCCTGCCTCGGCCTCCCAAATTGCTGGGATTACAGGCGTGAGCCACTGTGCCTGGCCCTTTTTTGTATATCAAGTAAATACTACACAGCTGAAGATTTGCCTTCTACATTGATTTGAGTATGTCACCTTGGTCTCCTCAATTGGATTGCCATTGCTTGTTCTGAATTCCGAACACTTACTTGATCTGGAGGAATAAGGAACACAGGAGGGCTAAGCCAGGTTGCTCAGGCAAGAGCAAGAATACACAGAGGTTCCTGGAGGGAGAAGGGACACCTAGTTCAGCACTTAGCACTTAGTTCAGATTCACAGTGGGACCTGGATAGTTGAAGATGCAGGTGTCCTACAAAAAAGAAAAGTGGATTGGCTCCTTAAATACCAGACAGTATTCAAAACTATTCCTTCACCTGTTATTGGCCTGAAGTTTGGTGCTTATACACTTGGCACACCTGTGCCTTCTTGAGGTCGCCAGACTCTTCCTTCAGGCTGTGTTGCCCATCTTCGGCTGGCTTGCTGCTTGTGAATACCTTCTTTTTTTTTTTTTTTTTTTTTTGAGACGGAGTCTCGCTCTGTCACCCAGGCTGGAGTGCAGTGGCCGGATCTCAGCTCACTGCAAGCTCCACCTCCTGGGTTTATGCCATTCTCCTGGCTCAGCCTCCCGAGTAGCTGGGACTACAGGCGCCCGCCACCTTGCCCGGCTAGTTTTTTGTATTTTTTAGTAGAGACGGGGTTTCACCGTGTTCGCCAGGATGGTCTCGATCTCCTGACCTCGTGATCCGCCTGTCTCGGCCTCCCAAAGTGCTGGGATTACAGGCTTGAGCCACCGCACCCGGCCGTGAATACCTTCAAGCAGAAAAATCCAATCCATCATAGTGCAAGAGTTGATTCGATTCTTGAACTGGACTATACACTTCATTAGGGCAGAGCATATAATCTTTTTGTGTCCTTTGATTCCTTGCTTGTACTATTTTTTTTTTTTTTTTTCTGAGATGGAGTCTTGCACTGCCACCCAGCTATAGTGCAGTGGTGTCATCTCAGCTCACTGCAACCTCTGCCTCCCAGGTTCAAGCGATTCTCCTTGCCTCAGCCTCCCAAGTAGCTAGGATTTATAGGCACCCGCCACCAAGCCCGGCTAATTTTTTTGTATTTTAGTAGAGACGGGGTTTTACTATGTTGGCCAGGCTGGTCTTGAACTCCTGACCTCATGATCCACCTGCCTCAGCCACCCAAACTGCTGGGATTACAACCATGACCACCGTGCCTGGCCACTTGTACTATTAATACCTAATTACTATTAGTTAATACATTGATAATTTGGTTTTCTAAACTCTTTTAAAAGTTGTGTTTTGTAACATACCAAATTTAGAACAGAAAATTTATGCTCTGATTTGTTGGTTGTTATATTTACGATGATGTTTAATTATTGTTTTATTTATATTACATAGGAAATATAATATTTTGTATGAAGCTTCATAGTATTAAAGCAGTTAATATATACTTACTTTTGATTGTGTACAACTGTAGCTTAACTTGGAGGTTTTTTGTTTTTTTTTTTGAGACAGAGTCTTGCTTTGTTGCCCAGGCTGGAGTGCAGTGACACGATCTCAGCTCACTGCAACCTCCACCTCCCAGGTTCAAGCGATTCTCCTGCCTCAGCCTCCCAAGTAGCTGGGATTACAGGCGTGTGCCACCACAACTGGCTAATTTTTGTATTTTTTAGTAGAGATGGGGTTTCACCATGTTGGCCACGCTGTTCTCAAACTCCTGACCTCAAGTGATCCACCCACCTTGGCTTCCCAAAGTGCTGGGATTACAGGCGTGAGACACCGTGCCCGGCCTTAACTTGGAATTTAAATTAAAACAATTTTAATGGCTAGGAGTCCTTACTAGATATGAATTTGCCTGAAGGTTGGCTGGATGAAGTAAAAAGTATTTTTAAATAAGGTGGTACTGTTAAAATACTTCAAATAGTTGAATCTTTCTGAGGATATATGGACTTTAAAACATCAATATTAATGGATTGTTTGTTTGTTTTGTTTTGTCTATTAGGTGCCTGCATTATTGCTTACTGGCGATATGGTTCATGGCTTGGGGCAATCAGTTGTCCAATCTGTAGACAAACGGTAATGTTTTGTGTGCAGAAAGTGTCATTTATGCTATTTTGTACATTTTATAGTTTTGTATCTACATTTGGAATTATTCTTTTAGCAGAAAACTTCATTTAATCAAATCTTCTTTGATGTTACTCTATTGTTTTATTACTTTTTTTTTTTTTTGAGAAAAGGTCTTGCAGTGCAGTGGCATGATCGTAGCTTCCTGCAGCCTCGACCTCCTGGGCCCAAGCAGTCCTTCCACCTTAGCTTCCTGAGTAGATGGGACTATAGGCATGTGCCACCATGCCTGGCTAATTTTTTTAATTTTTAGTAAAGATGAGGTCTTCCTGCATTGCCCAGGCTGGTCTCAAACTCCTGAGCTCAAGCAATCCTCCTGCCTCACCCTCCAAGGGTGCTGGGATTACAGGCATGAGCTACCACGCCCAGCCCATGATTTTTTTTTAACTGTACCTGGCCCATGATTATTTTTTTTAAACTGTCATTGAGATACCACTAAAAAAGGGAATCCTATTTGAAATCCTACATTTGTAGTGAAAGACAACTGGTAAATGAATCTTTCCCAAAAATCGCAATAAAGTCTTTGTAGCAGTACCAGCAAAGGAATAACCAAACTACGTAATCAGACTTGAACATATATCCTCTACATACACTTTTTTTGAAAAAAATTTTTTTCCTTTTCAATTTATATTTAATCTGTCTTTTTCCAGTGAGGACCCAGCTAGCTTTAAATGGTATATAATGATTTTTTTTTTAAACATTTTGTTCCTTTTAGAGACTTGGCCACATTGCATTGTCCAGAACAGCTTAAACCATGACAGTTAGCATCGAAGCCACCTCAGGAGGGAGGCAGTAAGTAAACATGAACGTGAGACTGAAATGTCACTGCAGATGAGACATGCCAAATTCTCTCCATTTCTTTGATAAACTGGAGAAATGAAATACTGAACAATTCTGAGAAACCAACATTCTCAGTTTTTAAGTATGACAACATAGGACATTTTATCAGTTGTACACTGTTTTTCATAATTTCCTTTATATTTATATTTCATTTAAAATTAAAAAACAGGCTGGGCGCAGTAGCTCATGCCTGTAATCCCAGCACTTTGGGAGGCCAAGGCAGGAGGATCACTTGAAGCCAGGAGTTCAATACCAGCTTGGGCAACAAAATGAGATTTCATCTCTACAAAAAAAATTTAAAAAATAAAATTAGCCAGGTGTGGTGGTATATACCTGTAGTCCCAGCTACTTGGGAGGCTGAAGTGGGGGGATTGCTTGAGCTCAAGAGGTTGAGGCTGCAATGAGCTATGATCATGGGACTGCACTCCAGCCTGGACAATAGAACCAGATTACATCACTAAAAAAAAAGTATTCCTCCACTTAACCCGTGGGTGGAATGTTCACACACACACACACTCTCTCTCTCTCCTTTGGCCTTTATTGTAGCTGTCTGTTTCCCCTCAACTGCCCTCTTATTTTGGTGTAAAGAGGGAGGTCCAAGTCATTTTCTTACCATTCTTGCTTCTACATTCTCAAATTCTGCCTCTTTCATATTTTACTTGTGGTCACATGGTCAGGAGGAAAACTGATGTTTCTGTATGCCTCTCTGGCTGATTTGATGCGCGACACAAGGCAATCAACATTGAAGCTTATGGCTGGGCATGGTGGCTCATGCCTATAATCCTAGCACTTTGGGAGGTTTGAGGCGGGCAGATCACGACATCAAGAGATCGAGACCATCCTGGCCAACATGGTGAAACCCAGTTTCTATTAAAAATACAAAAATTAGCTGGGCATGGTGGCGCACACCTGTAGTCCCAGCTACTCGGGAGGCCGAGGCAGAAAAATCACTTGAACCCGGGAGGTGGAGGTTGCAGTGAGCTGAGATCGCGCCACTGCATTCCAGCCTAGAGACAGAGTGAGACTCCGTCTCAAAAAAAAATTAAAAAAAAAAAAAATTGAAGCTTATTTGCCAGTACCACCTCTTGGCATCTTTTGCTCTCAGTCAGCAATATCCAAACCAGGGAGTAGGTCTTACATTAAAAAAATAGTTCCAGGCCCTCCCCCTTCTTGGTTCTGCCCATGGCTTTTCACAGGGCATGTGTACAGTAGCCGGTGGTATCCTGTGTACCATCCATAAATTGACTAGAGGCTCAGAAGATCAAGATAAAGTTGTCTTAATATAATAGCTCTTGGTTCCCTAAGCGAAGAGTAATTCATCCTGGAGGCAAGACAGATGGTAAATGCTTGTTCTACCTCCTGTTTTCAGTAGGCCCCTTCAGTAAATGGTCATGGAAATAGCAATACACAGGCCTCTGACTGGAACACACTCACTGCTTCTCCCCTTGAATGTGTGTACACCAGCCACAGTCCTACCACTGTTTCCCAGGCTTAGCTCAGTATCAGGCTTTCTGACCACCCCAGAGGAGATCCTCGCTCTCACAGCAGCATTCTTGCACCTGCCCCAGGGCCATGTAAGGCTGTCGGCCAGGTCTGCGTCTCCTTTCATTGTGGGTGTTGTAGTCACCCTGGAGCAGGCTTGTGTCTTCATTTTTTTGGCATACCTAGCACTTAGCAGAGTGCCTGCCCCACCATAGGTGTTCCATTAATGTGTATTGAAAGAATGCATTTTCATTAACAAATTTGTGAAGGAACCGATGGCTGCACCTGCTGTTCTCACCACCTTCTGTGCTTAGTCATGCCTTCATTTAGCTGTTTGGAAAGCATGTAAGCAGTGGGAAGCCTTGGTTTTACAGCTGAACTGAGGAAGGATAAAACAACAACTAAATGATTTAAAACTAAATCGGCCACCACTCCTTCTTTTATGTCATCATACAATCATTAGTGACCATTTTCTGTAAGGGTGCTACGTCCTAAAGTGTAATTATTTTTCAAGGTACTGTCACCGTCAGATTACCCCAGTATGGTCCCGGGACATTTGTATATCCTTGTTACCACAACCATGAAGGAAGCATGGTTAAATGTATTATGTTATATAACAATATCAAAAATTTCTTTTTTTTTATTATAGTAGGAATTGGTGTTTGAGAGCTGGTCCCTGCAATAACATAATCTTTATATTATGGTTGGTAGCATTCAAAGATCTTTCAAATACCAGTAAGAATAACCAATCATTATTTTAATACTGAAAAAAAAAAACATAATTTTTCTGTCTTAAAGTGACAATTATATATTGTAAGTCACTTTCCTCCTGAATGTTTCCTTATCATTCTTGCATCTTCAAATATCTGTCAGCCCAAATAGAGAACTACTGAATTTATCCCTAGTGTGGACAGGAAAATATTAGACCAGTAGTTGGATATGGTGCCTATTTTATCTTACAGGAGTTCAAATTCTATGCTGCACTGAATTTTATTGCAAAGCAGTTACTTACTCCCCTCCTCCAGGTTGCCTTTATTTAAAAATGAATGAAATACAAATATAGAAGCCTTTACCATTCTATTGAATAATAACACAAAATGAAAAACATAATGATGCAGAAAGTTGAAATAATTTTTTTTCTGTAATATACAGGTAACCTTACTCCTAACGGTATTTGGTGAAGATGATCAGTCTCAGGATGTTGTGAGATTGCATCAGGATATTAATGATTATAACCGGAGATTCTCAGGGCAACCCAGATCTGTAAGTAATGCTAAAGCATGTTCAAAGTTAGAGGAAGATACATTTCTTCTCTTTTGTAAAGTGAGGTTTACCAACAAGTATTCTTTGACTATGAAAAATCTTGGCCAGGCACAGTGGCTCACGCCTGTAATCCTAGCACTTTGGGAGGCCAAGGCAGGTGGATCACTTGAGCCCAGGAGTTTGAGACCAGCCTGGGCAACATGATGAAACCCCATCTCTATAAAAAATACCAACAAATTGGCCAGGAGTGTTGGCACATGCCTGTAGTCCCTGCTTCTTGGAAGGCTGAAATAGGAGGATCACCTGAGCCCAGGAGGTCGAGGCTGTAGTGAGCCATGATCGCATTATTGCACTCCCACCTGGGTGGCAGAGTGAGACCCTTTCTCAAAAAACAAGAAAAGAAAAAGAAAAAAATATATCATCATATGTGTTAGGTCAAGTTTTTACCTTTATTGCTGCCAATCACTATGTTGCAGCTTTCCCAAGGACTACAATTTTCTTTCTTAAAAAACAAATAGCATTATAAAAATTTCTATGAAAGAGAAACTAGCAGAAAAGCAATAGAAAAAATTAGAGGGAAATAGAAAATTAGTTACTTCTATGTGATACTAAAACACCATTTGTTTTTTGAGAAAAGTTACAACTGAAAACTTCAACAGTTTCACAGTTATGGTTTATTCTATTTGCCCTAGCCCTGTTTGAAATGTTCCCTTAAAAAATTCCAGGTTGGGGCCGGGCGTGGTGGCTCACGCCTGTAATCCCAGCACTTTGGGAGGCCGAGACGGGCAAATCACAAGGCAGGAGATAGAGACCATCCTGGCTAACACGGTGAAACCCCGTCTCTACTAAAAATGCAAAAAAATTATCCGGGTGTGGTGGCGGGTGCTGGTAGTCCCAGCTACTTGGGAGGCTGAGGAAGGAGAATGGCGTGAACCCAGGAAGTGGAGCTTGCAGTGAGCCAAGATTGTGCCACTGCACTCCAGCCTGGGCGACAGAGCGAGACTCCATCTCAAAAAAAAAAAAAAATTCCAGGTTGGCCGGTTGCAGTGGCTCACACCTGTAATCCCAGCACTTTGGGAGGCCAAGGTGGGTAGATCGCCTGAGGTCAGCAGTTCGAGACCAGCCTGGCCAACATGGTGAAACCCTGTCTCTACTAAAAATGCAAAAATTAGCTGGGTGTGGTGGCAGGCACCTGTAATCCTAGCTACGTGGGAGGCTGAGGCAGGAGAATCACTTGTACCCGGCAGGCAGAGGTTGCAGTGAGCCAATATTGCGCACTGCACTCCAGCCTGGGCGACAAGAGTGAAACTCCAAAAAATTCCAGGTTTAGGCTGGGCACAGTGGCTCACACCTATAATCCCAGCACTTTGGGAGGCTGAGGTGAGCAGATCATTTGAGGTTGCCAGTTTGAGACCAGCCTGACCAACATGGTGAAACCCCATCTCTACTAAAAATACCAAAATTAGCTGGGTATGGTGACTTGCGCCTGTTGTCCCAGCTACTCAGGAGGCTGAGGCAGGAGAATCACTTGAACCCAGGAGGCAGAGGTTGCACTGAGCTGAGATCGTGCCACTGCACTCCAGCCTGGGCAACAGAGTGAGACTCCATGTCAAAAAAAAAAAAAGTTTGGAGGGATATGTTTATATGTCATCTTAGCTATTTAAAAGCAGAACACTATACAGATAACCTTTCTTCCCCTTACCTTAGAAGTATTTGATAAATCAAAAACTACCACATTTTACTGACTCATTCTTGTTTTATCAAAATCTAACACATTCTTAGAAATGTAAAACCGAATAAGTACTTCAAAAACTAGAATGTACTAAATCCAAATTTATAGTGACAGCCCAGACCTCTCCTCTCTGAGCTCCAGACTCTGTAGATCCAACTGCTTTGCTTCCATTTCAGCGTGGGTGCTCCACAGGCATCTCTAACTTAACATGTGGAGTATTTAGCTGATTCCCTCTTTGACATAGTCTATTCTTTTCTCATTTTTTATTTCCTCCTCTTCTTCATTCCTCTCATCTGATCTATAAGTAATCCTATCTTTTCTTTCTATTTTTGGGGTATCCTATTATTTTTACTGCATCAACATATTCTTGCTGGCAGGGCACAGTGGCTCATGCCTGTAATCCCAGCACTTTAGGAGACTGAGGCAGGCAGATCACTTGAGCTCAGGAGTTTGAGACCAGCTTGGGCAACTTAGCAAGACCTCGTCTCTACCAAAAAATACAAAAATTAGTCAGGCATGGTGGTGTGCACCTGTAGTCTCAGCTACTTGGGAGGCTGAGGTAGGAGAATTGCTTAAGCCTGGGAGGCAGAGGTTGCAATGAGCCAGGATCACGTCACTGCACTCCAGCCTAGGTGATGGAGTGAGACCCTGTTTCAAAAAGAACAAAAATGTCTTGACTGCGTTGTTGTTTGAGACAGGGTCTCACTCCTTCCCAGGCTGGAGTGCAATGGTGCGATCACGTCTCACTGCAGCCTCAACCTTCCAGGCTCAGGCCATCCTACCGCCTCAGCCTCCCAAGTAGCTGGAACCACAGGGGTGTATCACCACACCTGGCTAATTTTTTGTAGAGACTAGGTTTTGCCATGCTGCCCAGGACGGCCTCGAACTCCTGGGCTCAAACAATCCACCCCCTCAGCCTCCCAAAGTGCTGGGATTTTAGGTGTGAGCCACCATGCCCAGCCTGTGTCCACTTCTTTTAATCACTGTAGACATTGTGCTGGTCCAGCCCTGTCATCTCTGCTCACAGCAACCACAGTGGCCTCCTCACTTCTACTTTTTTCCCTGCCACAGCAGCCTGATAATTATTTTCTGGACATAAATAGACCATGATGCTCTTTTTTTTTTTTTTTTTTTTTTTTTGAGGCGGAGTCTCGCTCTGTGGCCCAGGCTGGAGTGCAGTGGCCGGATCTCAGCTCACTGCAAGCTCCGTCTCCTGGGTTTACGCCATTCTCCTGTCTCAGCCTCCCAAGTAGCTGGGACTACAGGCGCCCGCCACCTCGCCCGGCTAGTTTTTTGTATTTTTTAGTAGAGACGGGGTTTCACCGTGTTAGCCAGGATGGTCTTGATCTCCTGACCTCATGATCCCCCCGTCTCGGCCTCCCAAAGGGCTGGGATTACAGGCTTGAGCCACCGCGCCCGGCCCATGATGCTCTTGTGTTTGAAAACTTCCATTTTGTTTGTTTGTTTTGAGGCTCGAGTGTGGTGGCGCAATCTTGGGTCGCTTGCAACCTTTGCCTCCTGGGCTCAAGCCATCCTCCCACCTCAGCCTCCCAAGTAGATGGGACTACAGGTGCATGCCACCACAACCCAGCTAATTTTTATATTTTTGTAGAGATGGGGTTTCCCCATGTTGGCCAGGTTGGTCTTAAACTCCTGGGCTCAAGTGGTCCTCCTGCCTCAGCCTCCCAAAGTGGTGGGATTACAGGCATGAGCCACCACTTGTGGCCCAATGTCTTTGAATGTTCCAACTCCTTACTGTGGCTTACGAGGCGCCACAGAATCTGGTCCTTCCTTCCTTTCCAAATTTCTGTTATCCGCCTCAATCACCACCCTGCAGCCACCCTGCTGTATGCTCTCAGCACACACACAAACTCCTTCCACCTTAAGGCTGTCACACCTGACACTTCCTCTGCATGAAATGCTTGTCCTTCTGCTCTCATGGTGATTTCCCAGTCTTTAGATGACAACTTTTTTTTTTTTTATTATACTTTTAAGTTCTAGGATACATGTGCATAACGTGCAGGTTTGTTACATATGTATACTTGTGCCATGTTGGTGTGCTGCACCCATCAACTCATCCTTTACATCAGGTATAACTCCCAAGTAGACCCTTCTTGGAGAAGCTTTCCCTGCTCTGTGGCTGCCCTCTGTACCTTTCCTTCATGGCGTTTATCATAGACAGCACTCAATTCTTGTTCGTTATCTTTCTCTCAGTAAACTAAAAGCTTCATAAGGGTAAGGACCATTTTTATTTATTTACCATTGCCAAATTTATTTATTCACCAGTGCCAAATTCAGTGCCTTAATGTGTGTTGAATAAATGAATGAATTACTGTTAAGGTAAGAATTGATACTGCTGCTCCCAGCCAAATATATTAAGCTATGCAGATGCTTCAGTATTAAACACACATGTGCTCATGCTCCATTGTTCCTTGTTCTGTGAGGTCGTGTACATTTCAGGGCATAGAGTTTCAACTGTTATGAATGATAATGGGTAGATTTACCCATTTTTCATTAAGCAGTAAAAAAAAACTTAATCCAATCATGTTGTCCTCCATAATTATTTGGGAGCCTCTTCTGCAATTTTGATCCAGCAATTTTTTTTTTACATATCCTCTGGTGACATCACTAGGATGGTTCTTTAAAAATGCAACCTGTTTCAAATTTAAGAGCTACCACTGAAGTTTAAAAGTCATTTAACATTTTTATTTTCATTTCTTTTTGAGACAGAGTCTCGCTCTGTTGCCCAGGCCAGAATGCAATGGCGCAATCTCAGCTTACTGCAACCTCTGCCTCCTGGGTTCAAACAATTCTCATATTTCAGCCACCTGACTAGCTGGGATTACAGGTGTGTGCCACCATGCCCAGCTAATTTTTGTATGTTAGTAGAGATGGGTTTTTGCCCTGTTTGCCAGGCTGATCTCAAAACTCTTGGCTTCAAGCAGTCTGCTAGCCTTGGCCTCCCAAAGTGCTGGGATTACCAGTGTGAGCCACTGCATCCGGCCTTTAAAATTTTTCCTTCATATTTTTAAAATGTGAAGCATACTATTACTCAATTATTATTTTTTGTGTCAGATATTTAATGAGTAAGAAAACCTGGTATGTGGGCCGGGCGCGGTGGCTCAAGCCTGTAATCCCAGCACTTTGGGAGGCCGAGACGGGTGGATCACGAGGTCAGGAGATCGAGACCATCCTGGCTAACACGGTGAAACCCCGTCTCTACTAAAAATACAAAAAACTAGCCGGGCGAGGTGGCGGGCGCCTGTGGTCCCAGCTACTCCGGAGGCTGAGGCAGGAGAATGGTGTAAACCCGGGAGGCGGAGCTTGCAGTGAGCTGAGATCCGGCCACTGCACTCCAGCCTGGGAGACAGAGCCAGACTCCGTCTCAACAAAAAAAAAAAAAAAAAAAAAAGAAAACCTGGTATGTGATGAAATTGTAACAGAATAAAGGCATTTAGCTTTTTAATATTCTGCCTCCTTCAAAGTTGGAGTAAGTTTATGCAGAAACATTTCTTACTAAACCATTTCATATTTCTTGTCAAATTATTAAAGATTTTGTATAAATGATGATACTATATTACAAGTGAACAAAATAGCTCTGAAAAAGGACAGAAAGGTATTCAAAAGACATGCTAACTGTTTGTTAGAGTATCTAAAGTCATTTACTTTAAACTTTGTGAAAGTTGTAAGGCTGTTTTCCTTGAGATATTAGTTCTTCCACAGAACATAGGAAGTGATTATGAAACCACCATTCTTGTACTTTGGTGATCATTGTTCTAAAAGGAGTCACAAGATGGTTTTCTCTTGGTCTGGGGGTTTAAAAAACTATTTGCTCCTCACTTGCTCAGTTCTTTGTGTTTTTGTCTCCGTCTCCCTCTCAACTTATTTGGCACTTGTTACATAAAACGCCTATCTAGAGTTTGGGTGTATGACTGTTAACACAGAATGTTAAACATAGCAGAGGAATGACCAGAGGAAGTGATTCACTGGAAGGAATCAGTTTCACTGCTATTCTTAAACTACTTAAGCCATCAAAGTTCCTATGTCTTTAATATATAATCACTTCTATATTGTCTGGCAAGTTATAAAGGTCTTTCATACACGGTATCTCTTTTAGTTATTTTTTTCTTTTGAATTTTCGTTCTTAACAGTCCTTGCACATAAATACTCAATTAGTTGTTGAATTATCTCTAGTAGGTTAAGCAACTGTTCCTAAGATCACCTGGCTAATAAGTGATTGATTTTGAATTCAAACCCAGATCTGTATGACTTTAAAGCTGAGACTTACGCTCAAGTCTCAGACTCTAATCCTGTGCACTAGGTTCTTTGGTTTATTTTACTGACAAATCAGATGTTACTTGAGTTTTGCATTACTTTATCCCATATTTTAAGCTTGATGACACTTTAATTGCTTTTCAGTTATCTGCAATAAGATCTATTCTATAAGAACTAGTATTCAAAGAGCTATTTTTAAATACAATGCATAATTAGAAAATATGATGTTCAGTGTGTAACTCGTTAATTCATCTCAACTTATCTTAACAATGTTTACACATAGTAAGAAAATTACATTATTTTGAAACCTGACACATTAGATGCTAAATCATAATATTTGTTTTTCCCTCTACCAGATTATGGAGAGAATTATGGATCTACCGACTTTACTGAGGCATGCATTCAGGGAAATGTTTTCAGTGGGGGGCCTTTTCTGGATGTTTCGCATCAGGATAATACTTTGTTTAATGGGAGCTTTTTTCTATCTTATATCACCTCTAGATTTTGTACCTGAAGCCTTGTTTGGAATCCTAGGCTTTCTAGATGATTTCTTTGTCATCTTTTTATTGCTTATCTACATCTCTATTATGTATCGAGAAGTGATAACCCAAAGGCTAACCAGATGAAAAAAAAAAAAAAACTGAGTTTACTAGGATATCTGAGCTAACGTAGAACATCAAACGGAAGGACCCATGGCAGTATAAAGCAATGAAGTAATGGAGTATTATCTCACAAATATAAAACCACTATAAGACAAACATTTGATTATCATTTGACAAATGCCTAGGAATATATAACTGGAATTTTCACATGTTGCAAGTTCTAATATTAAGTTTAGAATTATAATGATCTACAATTGTATCTTGATTCTATGTTGTCTGGAAAAAATAAGGAATTATATAAAAAGGGATGCTTTTATATATTTTTCTTTTCCCCAGAATAACTTAGATTAATTGGATGTATAGTAAAATATTGTTAAATGTCAGTTTATCCACCTTATTCTTCTCAGTGGGTACCTATATGATAATATATAGCTGTGAAACTCATCTAAATATTTTTGTTACAATAAAATATTATATACTATTGGGGAAAATTCAGTATTTCTTTTAGTGCTAGCTAAGTTTTGTGCATTTGGAGCAGTTCTGCTTTTTCATTCTGGTATAATTAATTATTTGTTATCAGCTGAAACTGAAAGAAGAAACTTGAACTTCATACTTCAATATCATATTTTAGTTTACAGAGCACATTTTAATCAATAGAAGAATTAAGATGAAAAACATGGCCGGGCAGGGTGGCTCACACCTGTAATCCCAGCAGTTTGGGAGGCCAAGGCAGGTGGATCATGAGGTCAGGAGATCGAGACCATCCTGGCTAACACAGTGAAGCCCCGTCTCTACTAAAAACACAAAAAATTAGCAGGGCGTGGTGGCCGGCGCCTGCCCAGCTACTCGGGAGGCTGAGGCAGAAGAATGGCGTGAACCTGGGAGGCGGAGCTTGCAGTGAGCCGAGATTGCACCACTGCACTCCTGCCTGGGCGACAGGGTGAGACTCCATCTTAAAAAAAAAAAAAGATGAAAAACATTTATCTCCAGTCAGCACACTTGATGTTCACAGTTAGACATTTAAACAAGAGCTCATCCTTTCATAGTAGATACAAAAGTAATTTGTAAAGGGAAGATTGTTTTAGGAACCTGGACGATGCTGCAAACAGATTAGCCTGATGCATTTCTGAGGAAGGTGGATGGGATCTTTGTGTCTTTGAGCATCAAGCCCATAGGAAGGTACTGGGAACAGTATCTACATTTGACAAAAGAAATTACTGGTTAGCTATAGCAACAGATTGGACAAACTTGGTTAGTTTTCTGTTGTCAGAAATCTTTATAGTATTGTCTCAGGAAGGCAGCACACAGCTCAGATTCATGTCTTGAGCCAAACAAGTGAATGTATCTGAGAAGACTCAATACCACATGGTATTGGGAGATCTTACTCACTTTGGCTGGTATTGGTCATTAGTGAATATATGACAGCAGGATGTGAGGGGATGCCCAGGAGTCAGTGTTAGCATTGTCATCTGAGATCACTGCTATTAATATCATCCATTAATTTATTAGTGAGCTTCACTATAGCAGACTGGGAGATAAGGATAAAATCTGTCACATTCTCTCTAGTTAATCAGATCAGCTACCAATTAATAAGATTCTGAATTAAATATCAATATGTGTTTTTCTAATTTGGACCTAGGACAGAGCTGTTGCTTGTTATAGAGAAAGACAATAATGCTTAAACATAGCACATTATAATTAAAGCAGTTACTCACATACTTTTCATTTTAGCCTTTGGACAATTTTGTGAGGAACACTGGGCACCAACTTCCCTTTCATAGATACAATCCCTATGCTATTGATGAAAGTGTTTTTGAATGAAGTCATACAACAAATAACTGATCAAAGTGGCATTAAACCAAACTCTTTTAGTAGGACTCCTGCATAGAATGTTTAGATAGACGTGGAAGTTGTTAAGAGGAACGGCAAGAGAGAAACTGGTTCTTTGGAAGTCTTTCATGCTACATTATACCTCCATCAGAGTAAGACAGCTTAGGCACTCCTAAGAGGAAAGGTCTGTGGAGATGACACCTGAAGATTGCATGAATCCGAATTCTACACTTCCAAATCAAATAGGTAAAAGGGTGGCATACATCACAGAAAACGCTTGCTGTCACCAAATTGAAAAGCAAATGAGTAGGAGTTTGTCACACTGCCATGTACCAGACTGGAAATGTATTTCCTACCAGTTATACATTTGGTGTGGGGGAATGGAGATGTCATTTTTTGACAGCATTTTATTTGTGTGCATGCGTTCTGCTCCAAGTGTCACAATTCTGGTTACAATAATTATAATAGCTGGAGTTACTACTAAGACTTTCCTGAAAGAGGTGTATTGTACCAAATTTTGTAACGTAAAAAAAATACTAAACGATCTTAAAGCTTACTAAATTGTGAAAAGGGTACGTGCTAACATCTCAGAACTTTAGACCTGCTTATTGTCGTCTTTACCGATCTCTGATGATAAATGCAGAAGGGATCTGAGAGTTTTTAAAGCGAGTAGAGTCAATCAGTGTTTTGAACATTATAGTAATACTTCTGTGATTCAGAGTTAGATCATATAAATCAAAGTAACAATTTGGATTTTTTTTTAACAACAATATCATAACTGTCGTAAAACAGATGGTCCAACCCCAGGAGCAGATAATTTGGGCAGCTCTGTGGGGAATAAGATGGGGAAAACAACTGTTCTAACTGCCCACTAGAACAGTGGTTTCAACTACTACAATTCTCAGTGTTTGAGAGGTACAAGGGAAGAAAGGACTGTGTGGATCCTTTGTGGCTATGCAGATACCTACCTCACAGAGTTGTAGAAGACTGGTGGTTTGGTTCAAACCTTGTGATTAAAGAGTTTGTCAAGCATTTTTTTATTTTGAATAAAAGCAACATATCTAAAAAATTTTAAAGATGTTATTTTTCTGTTTCTTTAACATTTGTTTGCTTTCAGAACTCCTGAAAGAGCGTTCAGTATAATGGGTGCAATGGCTTTCGTTATCACTAATGGACATCCAATATCTCATCACATTTCTAATTAATTTTGTTAGGTTTTTTATTTTGTTTGTTTGTTTGGTCAGAGACAGGATCTCACTGTGTTGCCCAGGCTGGAGTGCAGTGGCACAATCATAGCTCACTGCAGCTTCGAATTCCTGGGCTCAAGTGATCCTCCTGTCTCGGCGTCCCAAGTAACTGGGACTATAAGTGTGTGCCACTACACCTGGCTAATTGAAAAAAAAAAAAAAGTTTGTAGACACATGGTCTGACTGTGTTGCTCAGGCTGGTCTCAAACTCCTGGGCTCAGCCTTCCAAAGTGCTGGGATTATAGGTGTGAACCACCATGCCCAACGCTGAAAATTATTTTTCTATTAAGCAAATAAATTACTTTGCAGACCACAGTGAAAATTTAGTCACAGGGATATTTTACAAAGAAAAATTCAACATTCAGTTCAATGCAACAAATTTTGTTTTAAATTGTATGTAATTTGGCTGGGCGCAGTCAGTGGCTCACACCTGTAATCCCAGCACTTTGGGAGGCCAAGGTGGGAGGATCCCAAGATCAGGAGTTTGAGACCAGCCTGGCCAACACAGTGAACCCCGTCTCTACTAAAATACAAAAATTAGCTGCGTGTGGTGGCATGCGCCTGTAGTCCCAACTACTTAGGAGGCTGAGATGAGAGAATCGCTTGAACCTGGAAGGCAGAGGTTGCAGTGAGCTGAGATCACGCCACTGCACTCCAGCCTGGGTGACAGAGTGAGACTCTGTCTCAAAAAAAAAAAAAAAAAAAAAAAAGAATAAATAAATTATATGTAATTCTCCATACCAATGATAAGTTTACTATTTTGAAATAAGGAAATATAAGGATTATATTCAACAGGTAGTAAAAGTATATATTTCATTTCCAAGTTATGGATCACTGGAAGACAGGAAACAAGAAAAGGGAACACGGAAGAGAACTTGGCTGAGGGACGCTACACTGACCAGTTTCATTCTAGATGGATTAATGATCACAGACACCAACAGGGCACCCTGCTGGCAGGCAATCCTTGGGTGCTGTTTGAGTGGCTTGTGCCCCCAGCTTCTCTGAACTATAAGTCTTATACGTTCATTCTCTTCTGACATTCCTGAACCTCCCAGGTGACAACCTAGTTTTCCTAAATCACTTCTCCCCCATCAAGGTCTTTACTTTGCTGACGGAAATAGTTCCTTTCTTTTTATTAAAGGCCATTTGCATCTCAGTAAAAGGAACCACCATCCATCCATTTAAATGCTCAAGCCAGGTCAGCGTGGTGGCTCACACCTATCATCCCAGCACTTTGGGAGGCCAAGGCAGGAGGATCACTTGAGTCCAGGAGTTTGAGACCAGCCTGGGCAACATAGTGAGACCCCATCTCTACAAATAAAATTAGCCAGATGTGGTGGTGCATGCCTGTGGTCCTAGCTACTCCAGAGGCTGAAATGGGAGGATCACTTGGGCCCAGAAGTGAAGGCTGCATGAGCCTTGTGGCTTGCACCACTGCAGTCCAGCCTGGGCGACAGGAGATCCCATCTCAAAACAAAACGCTAAAGCCAGAAATGCAAGCTTAAGTCTGTGTTAATATCTGAATCACTCTCTTATTTTCTCTCTCTTTTTTTTTTTTTTGAGACGGAGTCTCACTCCGTCACCCAGGCTGGAATGCAATGGCACAATCTTGGCTCACTGCAACCTCCGCCTCCTGGGCTCAAGCGATTCTCCTGCCTCAGTCTCCTGAGTAGCAGGGACTACAGGTGCCCACCACCACACCCAACTAATTTTTGTATTTTTAGTAGAGATGGGGTTTCACCATGTTGGCCAGGCTGGTCTTGAACTCCTGACCTCCGGTAATCCGCCAGTCCCAGCCTCCCAAATTGCTGAGATTACAGGCTGAGTCACTGCACCCGGCCTCCTCTCTTACTCTTATAACCATCTATCAACAAGCCCTGGCATTTCTACCATTGACATGTCAATTCCCATCACTCTATACCCTCTGCCACCACCATGGTCCAAGGAGAGTTCTGTGTGTCCAGGAGCCTAGTGGGGGCGTGGTGGTAGAGCCCAGGGAGCTGGGAGGAGAGCATGAAGTGAGGCTGAAGAAGCAGAAAGACTGCTGATTTGGATTTAAGTGCAGTGGGAAGACATGATTTAACAAACATTTTTAAAAGGTCATCTGACTACCGTGTGTAGGGTTCATCAGAGGAGAGCAGCGGTGCCATTAAGAGGCTGTTGTGTGCCTGGACACACAGAACTCTCCTGCCTGTACAGTCAGACGCAGGTCAGGGCCTCAGCATATACCCCATGACTGAATGCTCCCTTCAGCCTCACCACTTTTATTCTTCACGTTACTAGACTGTGTTTCCATCCTTTGGTTCTCAGGTTAAATGTTCCATCCTCACCCAGACTATCCAATCAGTACAACAAAAGTAGGCAGTGACCCTCCCCTCCCCTTACCCCAGGGCACTCTGAGGCATTCAGACATCTCAGCATAGCATCATCGTATTGACATTTTAATTGTCTGTCTGCCTCTCACTAGAATACAAGCTCTATGAAAATGTTACGACAATGTTAGTTTTGCCCACCCGGATATTCGCAGATGTACCGTCACGCCTGCCACCACAGTAGTGCTCAACACATAAAGATTAATAAATAAAGCAAGGGAAAGACAGGAAAGGGCAGAAGACAACGAAAGATCACTTCTTACTCCGTCGTGGCTGCCACCCAGGTCTAAGCCACCCTCATTTCTCACCTAAAGGATCACAGCGACCTTCCGGGCAGTCTCCCAGGCCCCAAGTGCCTGGCTACCTACATGCAATGCAGCCCAGTGATCATCTCAGGTGTGACTGCTGGAAAGCCTGCTCTCCCTTTCTCACAGAGTAAAGGTAAAGTCCTTACGCCAGCCTGCAAGGCCCCACATGACTTTGGTCGCTCATTTCTCTCTAACCTCATCTCACATTTGTCCCCGCAGCTCACTCTGCTCCAGCCACCCAGCCCTCCTTGCTGTCCTTTGAGCAGGCCAAGGACACCCAGCCTCAGGAGCTCTGCCCTGGGCAGTCCCTCTGACTGCCAGGCTCCTCCCCTGGGGCATCCTTACAGCCAACTCTCACCAACTCCAGATCTTTGCACAATAGCCATTTCCTCTGTTAGGCCTGTCCTGTCCACCATAAGGCAACCTGCAACTCCCTCAGCCCACAGAGCACCTCTCACCGGCTAACATACTCTGTGGTCACATGTTTGCTATCTGCCTCCCTAATCCCACAAGAATGTTAGCTCCCTGAGGGTAGAAATCGCCTTCACTAATGTATCCCAAGCCCCCAGAACTATGCATGCAGCATAGTCAGTAACTATTTGTTGAATCAATGAATGAGAAAACAATTTCAGGGAACTCTAAGTTGAAATACACTTTTTCAGTTCACAATGTTATCCATTCTGACATTTATCAGACACATGCCCAGAGGACCTCAGAGATATGCCCAGTGGCCTCAATACCCATGGTAATGCTAATAAACTACTATTCTGGTATTTTGGTACCGGCAGACCTCATTTTATTGTACTTTGCTTTATTGATTTTTGCAGATATTGTACTTCTTACAAATTGAATGTTTGTGGCATCACTGCTTCCAGCAAGTACGTTGGCACCATTTTTCCAGCAGCACGTACTCAAGTCATGTCTCTTTGTCACATTTTGGTAATTCTCGCAATATTGCAAACTTTCTCATTATTATTATAGCTGTTATGGTGATCCGTGATCAGTGATCTTTGATGTTACTACTGATCTTTGTTTTAGAGTGCTACAAACTGCACCCACTTATGGTGAGCTTAATTGATACAAGGTGTATGTGCTCTCACTGACTGGCTATTCCCTAGACTCACTCTCCTTGGGCCTCCCTATTCCCTGAGACACAACAACATTGAAATTAGGCCAATTAATAACCTTACCAATGCCCACTAAGTCCTCGCTAAGATTCTTACTTTCAATCATAAGGTAGAAATGATCAAGCTTGGTGAGGAAGGCATGTTGAAAGCCATGACATGCTGAAAGCTAGGCCTCTTGTGCCAAACAGCCAAGTTGTGAATGTAAAGGAATTTTTTTTTTTTTTTTTTTTTTAAGACAGAGTCTCGCTCTGTCGCCCAGGCTGGAGTGCAGTGGCACTATCTTGGCTCACTACAACCTCCACCTCCTGGGTTCACGCCATTCTCCTGCCTCAGCCTCCCGAGTAGCTGGACTACAGGAGCTCACCATCATGCCCGGCTAATTTTTGTTGTTGTTGTTGTTTTGTATTTTTAGTAGAGACGGGGTTTCACTGTGTTAGCCAGGATGGTCTCCATCTCCTGATCTCGTGATCTGCCCACCTCGGCTTCCCAAAGTGCTGGGGTTACAGGTGTGAGCCACCGCGCCTAGTGTAAAGGAAAAATTCTTGAGGGAAATTAGAAGTGCTAGTCCAGGGAACACGCGAATGATAAAAAAGCTAAGCACCCTTAATGCTGATATGGAGAAAGTTTAAATGGGCCGGGTGCCATGGTTCACACCTGTAATCCCAATACTTTGGGAAGCCAAAGTGGAAGGATCACTTGAGGTCAGGAGTTCGAGACCAGCCTGGCCAACATGGTGAAACCCAGTCTCTATTAAAAATATAAAAATTAGCTGGGTGTGGTGGTGCGTACCTATAATCCCAGCTACATTAGCTGGGTGTGGTGGTGCGTACCTATAATCCCAGCTACATGGGTGGCTAAGGCAGGAGAATCCCTTTAACCTGGGAGGTGGGGGTTGCAGTGAGCAGAGATTACGCCACTGCACTCCAGTCTGGGCTACAGAGCGAGACTTGGTCTCAAAAAGAAAAAAGTTTAAATGGTCTTCCCAAACCAAATCCCCAACCCACCCCCCCAACTCTGTTCAATTTTGCGAAGGCTGAGAGAGGTGAGGAAACTGCAGAACAAAATTGGAAATTGGAAGCTAGCATTGGAAGTTCAAGAGGTTTAAGGCAAGAAGCCATCTCCATAACATAAAAGTGCAAAGTGAAGCAGCAAGTGCTGATGGAGAAGCTGCAGCAAGTTCTCCAGAAGATCCAGCTCAGATAATTAATGAAGGTGGCTACACTAACAGCAGATTTTCAATGTAGATAGAATGGCTTCTATTGGAAGAAGATGCCATCAAGGACTTTTAGTAGCCAGGAAGGAGAATTCAATGCTTGGCTTCAAAGCATCACAGGACTGGTTGACTCCCTTGTCAGCCAGATGCAACTGGCTGATGCAACTGATGACTTTAAGTTGAAGCCAATGCTCATTTACCATTTCAAAAATCCTATTGGTCTTAAGAACGATAGTAAATCTACTCTGCCTGTGCTCAATAAATGGAATAATAAAGCCTGGATGACAGCACATCTGTTTACAGCATGGTTCACTGAATATTTTAAGTCCACTGTTACACCTACTGCTCAGAAAAACAGATTCCTTTCAAAATAATACTGCTCATTGACAATGCACCTGGTCACCCAAGAGCTCTAATGGAGATGTACAAGGAGATGAATGTTGTTTTCGTGCCTATAACACAACATCCATTCTGCAGCCCCATAAATCAAGGAGTATTTTGACTTTCAAGTTTTATTACCTAAGAAATACATTTTGTAAGCCTATAGCTGCCATGGATAGTGGTTCCTCTGATGGATCTGGGCAAAGTCAGTTGAAAACCTTCTGAAATGGATTCATTATTCTAGATGCCCTGAAGAACATCAATAATTCATGGGAGGAAAAATATCAACATTAACAGAAGTTTGGAAGAAATTGATTCCAGCCCTCTTGAATGGCTTTGAGTTGTTTAAGACTTCGGTGGAAGAAGTCACTGCAGATGTGATAGAAACAGCAAGAGAACTGAATTAAAACTGGATCCTGAAGATGTGACTGAGTTGCTGCAATTTCATGATAAAACTTGAACAGATGAGGAGTTGCTTCTTATAAATGAGGAAATAAAGTAGTTTCTGAAGATGGAATCTACTTCTGGTAAAGATGCTGTGAACATTGTTGAAATGACAACAAGGGATTTAGAATATTTTGAATATTACATAAACCTAGTTGATAAAGCAGTGGCAGGTTTGAGAGGATTAACTCCAATTCTTAAAGAAGTTCTACTGTGACCAAAATGCTATTAAACAGCATTACTTGCTACAGAGAAACATTTAATGAAAGGAAGAGTCAATCAATGCAGCAAACTTCATTGCTGTCTCATTTTAAGAACTTGCCACAGCCACCTCAACCTTCAGCAACCACCACCATGATCAGTCAGCAGCCATCAACATCAAAGCAAGACTCTCCATCAGCAAAAAGATCACCATTTGCTGAAGGCTCAGGGGATCATTAGCTTTTTTTTTTTTTTTTTTTTTTTT
>NW_016813941.1:119157-176582 GCF_001698545.2 Rhinopithecus bieti | reverse complement strand
TTTTTTTTTTTTTTTTTTTTTAGCAATACATATCTATGTGTGTATGTGCATAAAATTTAGAGATGGGATCTCACTGTCATGATCATAGCTCACTGCAGCCTCAGACTCCTGGGCTCAAGGGATCCTCCTTGCCTCAGCCTCCCAAGTAGCTGGAACTACAGGCATGCACCACCATACCTGACTAATTAAAAACAATTTTTTAAGAATCAGGGTCTCACTATGCTATCCAGGCTGCCTTGAGTCCCTGCCTCAGCTTCCTGAGCCCTGACACCCAGCTCGTGGTAACTGTTGGTTTGCTTGTTTGAGACAGGGTTTCATTCTGTTGCTCAGGCTGGAGTACAAAGGCATGACCACAGCTCACTGCAGCCTCAACCTTCTGGGTTCAAGGGATCCTCTCAACTCAGCCTCCCAAGTATCTGGGACTACAGGTGTGTGCCAACACGCCTGGCTAATTTTTGTATTTTTTGTAGAGAGAGGGTCTCACTATGTTGCCCAGGCTGGTCTTGAACACCTGGGCTCACGTGATCCACCTGCCTCGGCCTCCCAAAGTACTGGGATTACAGGCGTGAACCACTGCGCCCGGCCATTAAGCCACATCTTAAGGGTGGACAGGTCAGGGATGGACATTTCAAGTCAAGGAAAACAGCCTATTTAAAGAAACCACAAAAGAGCCTGCCATCTAAGACATAAAGCTGGAACAGAGGTAAAGACAAGTGGAGGGAGATGATGGTGGAAGAGCAGAAGTACCTGGTCCTAAAGAGCTTTATAACTCACCATAAGAAGTTTGGATTTTATTCAGTACAGCAGGTAGCCTTGGAAAGATACGAGCAGGGGCGTGGCAGGCATGCACAACCCTTCTATGGAAGATAGAATGGAGAGAGGTAAAACTGGAGACTAGGATAGTTAAGAGGTTACTGCAAGGTTAAGACCATGAGAGCTTGGTCAAGAACAGTGAGGAGGCAACGCGCCGTGGCTCACGCCTGTAGTCCCAGGACTTTGGGAGGCCCTGGCTGACCGATAGCTTAAACCCAGGAGTTTGAGACCAGCCTGGGCAACACAGTGAGACATCATCTCTATTAAACATAACAATAAAATAATTAAAGAACAGTGAGGGTTGGGCGTGGTGGCTCACACCTCTAATCCCAACACTTTGGGAGGCCGAGGCAGGCGTATTACCTGAGGTCAGGAGTTCGAGACCAGCCTGGCCAACATGGTGAAACCCCGTCTCTACAAAATACAAAATTAGCCAGGCATGGTGGCGGGTGCCTGTAATCCCAGCTACTCAGGAGGCTGAGGCAGGAGAATTGCTTGAACCCAGGAGGCAGAGGTTACAGTGAACTGAGATCGTGCCATTGCATTCCAGCCTGGGCGACAGAGCGACACTCCCTCTCAGAAAAAAAAAAAGAAAAGAACAGTGAGGAGACATGCAGAGGGATGGATTTAAGAGGCATTTATTTATTTAGTCTATTAAAATTAACCTGGTCATCAAAGGATTTTATGGGTGACAAAACTAATCCAAGATGACTCCAAGGTTTCTGGTTTAGGCAACTGTTGAACAGATAATTCACAGATGATAATCCCAAAGGCAGAACGGATATACAAAGGAAATAAAACATGACAGAATTATGGTATTTGGTTCAGTTTAAGAAGCAGGGTGTTTAGGAGTTAGAGGAGGCCAGAAGATGGAACCCTGGGGAAACACCAACATTTAAAGGGGCAGGAAAGGTAGAGAATAAGGGCCAAGGGATTACTCAACATTCTACTCTCCAGGTTTGCCTGGCTCAGATCTATATAAAGAAAAGGAGGAGGGAATGAAGTAAAACTGTTACAGGAAAGGGGTCCCAATCCAGACCCCAAGGCAAGGTTCTTGGATCCCATGCAAGACAGAATTCAGGGCGAGTCCACAGTGCACAGCAAAAGCAAGTTTATTAAGAACGTAAAGTGGTGAAAGTACAGCTACTCCACAGACAGAGTAGGGCGTTCCCGAAAGAAAGAGAAGGAACGCATCCACCCTAAGTACAACACTTAGTTAATATATAGAATAAAAAAAGATCATGGGGAAATGTGCTGTGCTACAAGGGTTTGTGATAAAGGATTAATTACTATATTATGTAAGAATCGATATCTTTATTTATTTATGAGACAGAGCCTTACTCTGTCGCCCAGGCTGGAGTGCAGTGGTGCAAGCACGGCTCACTGCAACCTCCGCCTCCCAGATTCAAGGGATTCTCCTGCCTCAGCCTCCAGAGTAGCTGAGATTCGAGGCACGTGCCACCACACCTGGTTAATTTTGTATTTTAGTAGAGACGGGTTTCACCATGTTGGCCAGGCTAGTCTTGAACTCCTGACCTCAAGTGATCCGCCCGCCCCGGCCTTCCAAAGTGCTGGGATTACAGGCGTGAGGCACTGTGCCCAGCCCAATATTATCTTTAAAGCAAAATTAGGAATGCTGCTGTTCTCAAAATATTGAGATATCTGGACACTTCGAAGTCTGGGTCTGTTTAGTAAACATTATCAATCTGTTGCCTTAATGGTATACATCTAGAGGCTAGGAATACCTAACTTTTCGGGAATGCAGCCCAGCAAGTCCCAGACTCATTTTCCTAGCCCTCACTCAACATAGAGTCGCTGTAGTTCCAACCCCTCTGACATATTCTCTCAGATGTGAAAATTGCTGCAGCAGCTCCCTATTTGCAACACAGCACATGGAAATCACAGCAATGGACAGCCCTTCAGAAAAGCTTCTGGGGAGGGAGGGCCTGGTGGCTCAACTCCTGTAATCCCAACCCACTGGGAGGTCGAGATAGGTGGATGCCCTGAGCTCGAGTTCTAGACTGGCCTGGGCAACGTGGGGAGACCCTGCCTCTATTTTTTAAAAAAATTACATATATATACACACACACGTGTATATGCATACATATATATAATGCTTCTGCGTCGGCAATTCAGGTGATTTGGCGAGTGTTTTTTTTTTTCATTGCTAAAACCTGTCACGTTGGCTCTCAGAGACTTGTGATGCCTGAAGACACAGGTAATGGGAAAAGATCAGCATTCTGGGAAAAGGTTCCACCATTTTACTAATCATACACCATCTGTGTCCGCCGTTTTAAAGAAATGGGTGCAATCAGACAATGACCTCGGCTTTACACCTGTTCTCCAAGAGGCCCTAGTTGTTTCCTACTGTAAGCCGCCCCAGAAAAGCGCCGCATCAATTAACCCACGGGAACAGCCCGGGGCGGTAGGATCCCCTGGAATCCGGCCTCCTGCCGGGCCTCCTCCCCGCAAGCTGTTCCTTCCTACCTACCGGAAGTTCAGGGCTCTGCCCACTTCCGCAACTCTGAAGCCCCGCCGGAAACACCTGGCTTCAGCCAATAGTTAGCTTCCCAGGAATCGTTACCTCTGACCTCGGGGCTAATCAGAGACAGTGGGACGCACCCCTCGCGAGAGGTGAGGTTGAAGCTGCCTCCGCCATCTTGGAGATGGGAGACGGGCGATGGCTGTGGTCCTTCTGCTAATGCAAACAACAAAACGGGCACACTAGTCACCCCGAGGGAGGCCACCATCACTGTAACTGTTGGCCAAAGCTACAAAAGAGCGAGGGTGTCCAACCGAGCGCGGCGACACTGAGAGCAGCTTCCCCTGCCTTCTGCGGCGGCAGAAGTGAAGTGCCTGAAGACCGGAAGGATGGTGCAGTCCTGCTCCGCCTACGGCTGCAAGAACCGCTATGACAAGGACAAGCCCGTTTCTTTCCACAAGTGAGGACCCTGCGCGCCTCGCGGGGCCGGTCTCAACCAGGGTGGGGCGCGCGACCGGCGGGGCCGGGGCGGAGCCAGGCGCGTGTCCGTGCGAGGNAGGGAGATGATGGTGGAAGAGCAGAAGTACCTGGTCCTAAAGAGCTTTATAACTCACCATAAGAAGTTTGGATTTTATTCAGTACAGCAGGTAGCCTTGGAAAGATACGAGCAGGGGCGTGGCAGGCATGCACAACCCTTCTATGGAAGATAGAATGGAGAGAGGTAAAACTGGAGACTAGGATAGTTAAGAGGTTACTGCAAGGTTAAGACCATGAGAGCTTGGTCAAGAACAGTGAGGAGGCAACGCGCCGTGGCTCACGCCTGTAGTCCCAGGACTTTGGGAGGCCCTGGCTGACCGATAGCTTAAACCCAGGAGTTTGAGACCAGCCTGGGCAACACAGTGAGACATCATCTCTATTAAACATAACAATAAAAATAATTAAAGAACAGTGAGGGTTGGGCGTGGTGGCTCACACCTCTAATCCCAACACTTTGGGAGGCCGAGGCAGGCGTATTACCTGAGGTCAGGAGTTCGAGACCAGCCTGGCCAACATGGTGAAACCCCGTCTCTACAAAAATACAAAAATTAGCCAGGCATGGTGGCGGGTGCCTGTAATCCCAGCTACTCAGGAGGCTGAGGCAGGAGAATTGCTTGAACCCAGGAGGCAGAGGTTACAGTGAACTGAGATCGTGCCATTGCATTCCAGCCTGGGCGACAGAGCGACACTCCCTCTCAGAAAAAAAAAAAGAAAAAGAACAGTGAGGAGACATGCAGAGGGATGGATTTAAGAGGCATTTATTTATTTAGTCTATTAAAATTAACCTGGTCATCAAAGGATTTTATGGGTGACAAAAACTAATCCAAGATGACTCCAAGGTTTCTGGTTTAGGCAACTGTTGAACAGATAATTCACAGATGATAATCCCAAAGGCAGAACGGATATACAAAGGAAATAAAACATGACAGAATTATGGTATTTGGTTCAGTTTAAGAAGCAGGGTGTTTAGGAGTTAGAGGAGGCCAGAAGATGGAACCCTGGGGAAACACCAACATTTAAAGGGGCAGGAAAGGTAGAGAATAAGGGCCAAGGGATTACTCAACATTCTACTCTCCAGGTTTGCCTGGCTCAGATCTATATAAAGAAAAGGAGGAGGGAATGAAGTAAAACTGTTACAGGAAAGGGGTCCCAATCCAGACCCCAAGGCAAGGTTCTTGGATCCCATGCAAGACAGAATTCAGGGCGAGTCCACAGTGCACAGCAAAAGCAAGTTTATTAAGAACGTAAAGTGGTGAAAGTACAGCTACTCCACAGACAGAGTAGGGCGTTCCCGAAAGAAAGAGAAGGAACGCATCCACCCTAAGTACAACACTTAGTTAATATATAGAATAAAAAAAGATCATGGGGAAATGTGCTGTGCTACAAGGGTTTGTGATAAAGGATTAATTACTATATTATGTAAGAATCGATATCTTTATTTATTTATGAGACAGAGCCTTACTCTGTCGCCCAGGCTGGAGTGCAGTGGTGCAAGCACGGCTCACTGCAACCTCCGCCTCCCAGATTCAAGGGATTCTCCTGCCTCAGCCTCCAGAGTAGCTGAGATTCGAGGCACGTGCCACCACACCTGGTTAATTTTTGTATTTTTAGTAGAGACGGGTTTCACCATGTTGGCCAGGCTAGTCTTGAACTCCTGACCTCAAGTGATCCGCCCGCCCCGGCCTTCCAAAGTGCTGGGATTACAGGCGTGAGGCACTGTGCCCAGCCCAATATTATCTTTAAAGCAAAATTAGGAATGCTGCTGTTCTCAAAATATTGAGATATCTGGACACTTCGAAGTCTGGGTCTGTTTAGTAAACATTATCAATCTGTTGCCTTAATGGTATACATCTAGAGGCTAGGAATACCTAACTTTTCGGGAATGCAGCCCAGCAAGTCCCAGACTCATTTTCCTAGCCCTCACTCAACATAGAGTCGCTGTAGTTCCAACCCCTCTGACATATTCTCTCAGATGTGAAAATTGCTGCAGCAGCTCCCTATTTGCAACACAGCACATGGAAATCACAGCAATGGACAGCCCTTCAGAAAAGCTTCTGGGGAGGGAGGGCCTGGTGGCTCAACTCCTGTAATCCCAACCCACTGGGAGGTCGAGATAGGTGGATGCCCTGAGCTCGAGTTCTAGACTGGCCTGGGCAACGTGGGGAGACCCTGCCTCTATTTTTTAAAAAAATTACATATATATACACACACACGTGTATATGCATACATATATATAATGCTTCTGCGTCGGCAATTCAGGTGATTTGGCGAGTGTTTTTTTTTTTCATTGCTAAAAACCTGTCACGTTGGCTCTCAGAGACTTGTGATGCCTGAAGACACAGGTAATGGGAAAAAGATCAGCATTCTGGGAAAAGGTTCCACCATTTTACTAATCATACACCATCTGTGTCCGCCGTTTTAAAGAAATGGGTGCAATCAGACAATGACCTCGGCTTTACACCTGTTCTCCAAGAGGCCCTAGTTGTTTCCTACTGTAAGCCGCCCCAGAAAAGCGCCGCATCAATTAACCCACGGGAACAGCCCGGGGCGGTAGGATCCCCCTGGAATCCGGCCTCCTGCCGGGCCTCCTCCCCCGCAAGCTGTTCCTTCCTACCTACCGGAAGTTCAGGGCTCTGCCCACTTCCGCAACTCTGAAGCCCCCGCCGGAAACACCTGGCTTCAGCCAATAGTTAGCTTCCCAGGAATCGTTACCTCTGACCTCGGGGCTAATCAGAGACAGTGGGACGCACCCCTCGCGAGAGGTGAGGTTGAAGCTGCCTCCGCCATCTTGGAGATGGGAGACGGGCGATGGCTGTGGTCCTTCTGCTAATGCAAACAACAAAACGGGCACACTAGTCACCCCCGAGGGAGGCCACCATCACTGTAACTGTTGGCCAAAGCTACAAAAGAGCGAGGGTGTCCAACCGAGCGCGGCGACACTGAGAGCAGCTTCCCCTGCCTTCTGCGGCGGCAGAAGTGAAGTGCCTGAAGACCGGAAGGATGGTGCAGTCCTGCTCCGCCTACGGCTGCAAGAACCGCTATGACAAGGACAAGCCCGTTTCTTTCCACAAGTGAGGACCCTGCGCGCCTCGCGGGGCCGGTCTCAACCAGGGTGGGGGCGCGCGACCGGCGGGGCCGGGGGCGGAGCCAGGCGCGTGTCCGTGCGAGGGGCGGGTGGGGTCTGGGGCCGGCCGCGCGAGGCGTTTCCCACCTCGTCCCGCTGGGAACCGTCGCCCGATCGCGCGCTCTCGGCGCGCGTCGCCGCGGCGGCCGTTTCTTGCGCTCTTGGAACAGGTCTTGGTTGCAGGCTTCCCTCGAGGCCTCGGTTGACGAGTTTGGAGCCCGCGGGCGATGCCTATGGTGGCGCGGGTTTTGCCGCCACCAGGGTCACAGAGCAGCCAGGTGTTGTAATAACGTCTAGGGGTAAATTTGAAATAGAAACAAAGGCCTTTAAACGAATAAATCACTACTTTTCTTCCTTGCCGTGGATGGGAGGCCAGCATCGTAGCAATTAAGGGTTTTTTGGCTGGGAAATCACGGAGAATTTTTGCCCCCAATCTCTAGGAACTAAGCTTTAAGGACCCTGAGTTTTGAAGAAAGCTTCAGGTACTGCCAAGATAAATCATTATCTTTTCAGCACACAATAATGATAATATGGACAGTTACAACATGGATCATAATAAAATGACTCACACTGATCTTTATTTATTATGGCATTACCTGTGCATAGAGGAAGCTCTTTCGAAAGAAACTGCCCCACAGCTTTCAGAGCTGTCTTATCCAGTAGGTAGCACAGTTAAGAGTGCTAGGATCGGCCGGGCGCGGTGGCTCAAGCCTGTAATCCCAGCACTTTGGGAGGCCGAGACGGGCGGATCACGAGGTCAGGAGTTCGAGACCATCCTGGCTAACCCGGTGAAACCCCCTCTCTACTAAAAAATACAAAAAAAAAAAAACCTAGCCGGGCGAGGTGGCGGGCGCCTGTAGTCCCAGCTACTTGGGAGGCTGAGGCAGAAGAATGGCTTAAGCCTGGGAGGCGGAGCTTGCAGTGAGCTGAGATCAGGCCACTGCACTCCAGCCTGGGAGACAGAGCGAGACTCCGTCTCAAAAAAAAAAAAAAAAAGAGTGTTAGGATCAAAAATATTCTCTTGAAAATAGGAAAAAAGTGCAAAGTTGCAATTACTTATGATAATCAAACGCTTGTAAAATGTGACATAACATATTCAGCTGAATTTGTTTACAAATTTTAATTGCATCTATGTTAAGTTTTCTTTGTAAGAATTCCTGACGACTATACGCAGATGATAGCTAAGAAATCAGATCCAGGGGTAAACTATACAAATTAGCCATAGGTAATTAGCTAATTATCTTTTATAATTAGGTAAATAATTACAAAAGCAAAATGTTAAATATCCTTTCAATTTTTTTATTTTTTATTTTTATTTTTTGGTGTGGAGCCATCTGTGTTTACTAGGGGAGTGTCCATGCATTTTTTAAGTGTGTTTGATACCATGTGAGATGGACCCTATAGAAATAAATGTGTGTAGAACATAGGTCTCCAGAGTAATGATGTTACCCCTTGGCGAAGGGGATAGAACACTTACAGGATTCAGTTCAAGATATCCTAATATTGTCTTTTGATTTAATTGGAATTTCTGTAAACATGTTCTTTCGAAATGTAGGAAAAGGTCAGGTAATGGTAACAGGATTACATGTGCAGCTCCCCACCCACATTTCTGATGGCATGGCAGAAGGAATCTAAAATTATGGAAAATGTTTCATTGGCACTGGAAACAAGTTTAAGGAGGGTATTCACATGTCAGAAATAACTGTGTTTTTGGCCAGGCACGGTGGCTCATGCCTGTAATTCTCAGCACTTAGGGAGGCCTAGGTGGGCAGATCACCTGACGTCGGGATTGGAGACCAGCCTGGCCAACATGGCAAAATCCCGTCCCTACTTTAAAAATGCAAAATACAGGCGTATGCCTGTAATCCTAGCTACCTGGGAGGCTGAGGTAGGGGAATCGCTTGAACCTGGGATATGGAGGTTGCAGCCAGCTGAGATCTTGCCCTGCACTCCAGCTTGGGTAACAGAGCAAGACTCCATGTCAAAAAAAAAAAAAAGAGAAATAACTGTTTCTGCTAGGTGTTAAACACATACGGATTGAATCAAAAGAAGAGCTAACCTGCATCTTATCCCTTATCTAAAAGAGCAGGTTTAGGGAGAGTAGATGGGAAAGATTTTAACAGAATCTCACAAATAGCTGTAAATTTGTGGTCCTTGTGCCAGGAGGCCCTAGGTACTGAATTTTAGCAGCAAATGCTACCATAGTTTATGCTTACAGAGCCAGGAGGCCATAGGTACTGAATTTTACCAGCAAATGCCACCCTAGTTTATACGTATAGAGGCCGTTTCCAGCTGAGATTTTCTTCTTCTTCTTTTTTTGAGATGGAGTCTTGCTCTGTCACCAGGCTGGAGTGCAGTGGCACGATCTCGACTCACTGCAACCTCTACCTCCCGGGTTCAGGCGATTCTCCTGCCTCAGCCTCTTGAGTAGCTGGGACTACAGGCACGCACCACCACGCCCAGCTAATTTTTGTATTTTTCATAGAGACGGGGTTTCACCATGTTGGCCACGATGGTCTCGATATTTTGACCTCCTGATGCGCCCTCTTCAGCCTCCCAAAGTGCTGGGATTACAGTTGTGATTACAGGCCACGCCTAGCCCCAGCTGAGATTTTCTAGGAGTACCACTTATCCCACCGTCTGCATAGTGGCAGCAGAGAGTGCTATGTTGTACAAAGAAAAGGGACTGTCATAAAGATCTCTTACTGGCAGAGTCAGGCTCTAGCATATTGTACATGGAAGAGAAAACTGTGAAACGTAAATTCAAAACCCCCTTCGTTTTTTTTTTCTGATCCCCACAGTTTACCAAATCCTTAATTTGGAAGAGTAAAACCACAATAAATGTAAACTCTCACTATCCCCGTTTACCTGGGCCTAATGGACATCCCAGTTGATTAGAAAATAAATACTTTTCTTTTGTTATTATCTGCCTTTAATTCAAATTTAACCTATTCATATTTGTCAGACTGATGCTAAGAGAACTAGAAGCCCCTCTTTCCCAGTACATAGATACAAATGTGCAGTCTTTGTCTTTCTGTGCAGCACACAGAAAATTACTGGTAAAAAATATGAATACAGTTTTTTTTCTTTTTGAGACAGGGTATGGCTCTGTCACCCAGGCTGGAGTGCAGTGGAACCATCTCAGCTCACTGCAGCCTTGACCTCCCAGGCTCGAGCAATCCTCCCACCTCAGCCTCAGCCTCCCAAGTACCTGGGCACATACCACTATACCCAGCTAATTTTTGTATTTTTTGTAGAGACAGGGTTTTGCCGTGTTGCCCAGGCTAGTCTCGAACTCCTGGACTTAAGCAGTCCCTCGGACCTTGGCCTCCCAAGTGCTGGGATTACAGACATGAGCCACGGGCACATTTATTCTATAGTATGTATTTTGCTTGAATCTTTTGGTGAACTCACTATAAAAAGTTAAATATTAATAAATGAGGGCCCGGCGCAGTGGCTCACGCCTGTAATTCCAGCACTTTGGGAGGCCAAGGTGGGCGGATCACGAGGTCAAGAGATCGAATCCATCCTGGCCAACATGGTGAAAGCCTGTCTCTACTAAAAGTACAGAACTTAGCTGGGCATGGTGGCATATGTGGTGGCAGGCGCCTGTAGTCCCAGCTACTTGGGAGGCTGAGGCAGGAGAATCACTTCAACCCAGGAGGTGGAGGCGCAGTGAGCCGAGATTGCGCCACTGCACTCCAGCCTAACAACAGAGCAAGACTGCGTCTCAAAAAAAATTTTTTTTAATTAATAAATGAGATAGATAACTAGAGCCAATCTTTAATCCAGTATGATAATACCATTGTAACATCTTTAATACCAGTGTAAGATCTTTCCTAAGTTGGAAAGTTTGGGTGCCTTTATTTTTAAAAAATCAGCACAGATAATTGAATTATGCCTTCTTCTTAGGTTTCCTCTTACTCGACCCAGTCTTTGTAAAGAATGGGAGGCAGCTATCAGAAGAAAAAACTTTAAACCCACCAAGTATAGCAGTATTTGTTCAGAGCACTTTACTCCAGACTGCTTTAAGAGAGAGTGCAACAACAAGTTACTGAAAGAGAATGCTGTGCCCACAATATTTCTTTGTACTGAGCCACATGACAAGGTAATATGCGTTTTAAAATATTGGGTTGCTTTCTGTTTATCAAATTGATATGTTCATTGATTAAAATGTGGAAAATTCAGTTAGCGTTAAGAGAATAAATGTGCCTGGAACTTTGTGTAGTTAACAGTGATACACTTCTGAAAACACAAAATGCGGTTTATTTAAGATAAATATCCTCACACTAAGAAACTTAGTCCAGCCCTTGTAACTTACTTAAAAATCACTCTGTACTGCCAGTTATATATTGATAAGTTTTGGGTTTTCTTTATCAGCGACAGTTTAGTTTCAAAGCATTTTTTTTCTTCTCAGTGCTTAGTATTTAATTGGATCTGATTATTCATTTTGTCTCTTTCTTGCACCGTCCCTTTACTGCAGGTAGAAAAGTTTATTCAAACTGAAACTATTTTCTCATTTTGGAATGTTTCTATACCACTGATTCACCAAAAAAGTCT
Organism: Rhinopithecus bieti; assembly: GCF_001698545.2. Taxonomy (NCBI): domain Eukaryota; kingdom Metazoa; phylum Chordata; class Mammalia; order Primates; family Cercopithecidae; genus Rhinopithecus; species Rhinopithecus bieti. The sequence continues at coordinate 165,066 of NW_016813941.1, read as the reverse complement.
CATATTTCTTAAATTCCACAGAATCTTTTATTATTATATTTATTTATTTATTCTATTATTTATTTTTTATTTATTTATCTATATTTATTTTTGGGAGACAGAGTCTGCGTCTGTCGGCCCAGGCTGAGTGCAGTGACATGATCTTGCTCACTGCCAAACCTCCGGCCTCCTGGTTTCAAACAATTCTCTTGCCTCAGCCTCCTGAGTAGCTGAATAGGCATAACACCACCACACCCCGGCTAATTTTGTAGTTTGTAGTAGAGACGGGGTTTCGCACTGTTTGGCCAGGCTGGTCTCAAACTCTGACCTCAGGTGGTCCGCTCCACCTCTTCCTCCCAAGTGCTAGGATTACAGGCGTGAGCCACTGCCCCTGGTCAGTCCACCAAATTGTCTTTAACTGTTATTTTTTAGTTACTAAAATTCATAACATACTTTGTTATTGTGATGGTATTATGACATGTAGAGGACTCCCATGGTGAGTTCAGACCAGGCCTGCGAGATGAACGCGCTTCCACTCGACTCCTAGCCTCCCCTACTCTATCCCAACGCAGGCCTGCTGGGGAGTATTGCGAGAGGTTATGAGAGCCTCTGTTCTAATAAGATATAAGTGATGCGACGACTCTTCAGAACCCCTGTGAGAGATCTCTCGCAAGTTTTCTGTGACCACAACAGGATGATACTGTGGAGGATTACAATGCACGCAGCGGAAGAAGAAAGGATGATCGATCAGCGTAGAACGAAGCAAGTTGAAAAACTCAGAAAGAAGCTTCAAGACACTCACGAGAGAAGCAGCATGCGAAGGCAAGAACGACCAGCTTGAAAAATTAAAGGAGGATGTTCACTGTTCCAGAAAGAGAAAGACGATGTATCAGGAAGAGGTTATGTGTTCTACCAAATGACTACTTTGAAATAGTTGAATACGCAGCATAAAGAAAAGAAATGCATATTGATTGTTGTGGAATGGGGCGATACCACATATCCTCCTCTAGCCTATAAAGGGCGTTTCATTTAAAAAAATACACACTTGAGTTACGTTATATAAAAACAGTTCAGCAATATTTTTTTAAAAAAATCTCGATTATATACTGTAAAAGTATAATTTTTTTGTTGGTAATTTTCAGGTTTTTTACATTTTTAACAAAGATGTAGTGTGTTTAGAAAGGGAGAGGTATAGAAGGACGGGAACATCAGACCCTAATGATAAGTTGGTTTCAAGATGTGGGGCATTTGGGTGTTGTTTTTATTTTTAGTATTTATAGAAATAATGTAAAAATAAAAAGTAAAGAGAATGAGAACAGTGTAGTAAAAGGGTGACTTCAGTTTAAAACTTAAAATTAGTACTGTTTTATTGAGAGAACTTAGTTATATTTTAAATCAGAAGTATGGGTCAGATCATGGGACATAACTTCTCAGAATATATATATATATATGTACATATTCTCATATGTAAAGTCACATGGTTCATTTATCTTTCTGAATCAGTTATCAAAGATAAATTGGCAAGTCAGTACTTAAAAAGAAAAAAAGATTTGATTGTCTTCACAGCAGAAAAGAGTCATTGCGTATCTGATCAATAACTTTAGATTATAAGAGTGGATTTTTTTTTTTAATGGGCTCCTATTTTTTCCCCTCTGTCTAGCATTATAAAATTAGAAGTGTATTTTCAGTGGAAGAAACATTCTTCAATAAATAAAGTAAGGCATTGTCATCAATGAAGTAATTAAAACTGGGTCCTGATCTATGATATGCTTTTATCTTTCATTACCCTCTAGCTGAAGGACATCCAGTTCCCCAGCTGTAGTTATGTATCTGCCTTCAAAGTCTCTGACAAATGTGCTGTGTTAGTAGAGTTTGATTTGTATCATATGATAATCTTGCACTTGACTGAGTTGGGGCAAGGCTTCACATAAAAAATTATTTCTTCACTTTTAACACAAGTTAGAAATTATATCCCATTTACTTAAATGAGTGATTTATATTCAGAACAACCTACTATGTAGTGTTTATTTTACTGAATGTGGAGATTTAAACACTGAGGTTTCTGTTCAAACTGTGAGTTCTGTTCTGACTTTGTGAGAAATTTTACATATATTGGAAATGAAAATATGTTCTGAGTAAACAAATATTACTATAGGAGTTATCTATTTAGATTTAGAATAACTGTTCCAATGATAATTATTACTTTTATATTTCAAAGTACACTAAGATAGTTGAAGAGTAATAGACCCTTTAAGACAGTATTAAAAGTGTGAAACAATGGCGTTCAAAGTGTCTTTTGTAGAACTGGTTTTCATTGTAGTTCACTGCCATGCTGCCAGTGGATAGCACTGTGATTCAAGGATATTTGATGTTTTATGAACCAGTATCTCAAAAATAGAAATAATGATTAGAAGATTACTTGAAGTTGGGCTGGGCACCATGACTCACGCCTGTAATCCCAGCACTTTGGGAGGCCGAGGCAGATGGATCACAAGGTCAGGAGTTTGAGAACAGCCTGGCCAATATGGTGAAACCCCATCTCTACTAAAAATACAAAAACTAGCAGGGCATGGTGGTGAGCGCCTGTAGTCCCAGCTACTTGGGAGGCTGAGGCAGGAGAGTTGCTTGAACCTGGGAGGTGGATGTTGTAGTGAGCTGAGATGGCACCACTGTACTCCAGCCTGGGCAATAGGGCGAGACCCCATCTCAAAAAAAAAAAACATTACTTGAAGTTACATAGTCTGATAACATCATTTAGAACTAATGCTGATCAATCAGAAGACTTTTACAGATTATTCATGGAACTCATAACTGTTTTTAGAGGCTACAAAGTATTCAAGTAGTTTGGTTTTATATGTTGTCTTTCTAGCAATTCCTGGAAGTACTCAGGAATATTTAGATTTATTCCTAAATATTTTGAAAAGTGTATACCTTTGGCTAGGCATGGTGGCTCACGCCTGTAATCCCAGCAATTTGGGAGGCCGAGGCGAGCGGATCACCTGAGGTCAGGAGTTCGAGACCAGCCTGACCAACATGGAGAAACCCTGTCTCTACTAAAAATACAAAATTAGTTGGGTGTGGTGGCGAATGCCTGTAATCCCAGCTACTTGGGAGGCTGAGGCAGGAGAATCATTTGAACCTGGGAGGCGGAGGTTGCAGTGAGTGAGGGTGGCGCCATTGCACTCCAGCCTGGGCAACAAGAGCAAAACTCCGTCTCAAAAAAAAAAAAAAAAAAGAAAAGAAAAAAGTATATACCTTCAATCTAAGTACTCTTCTACGTAAAAGACAAATCCTATGTGTGTGTCCCAGAATGAAGAATCCAGGTTAGATTATAAAAATGGAAATCATAATGACTTAGCATATTAGCACTATTATTTAACCTCCGGCTATTTTCTTTTCATAACAGACATAAATCCCCGTTTGGAGAGAACTAAGCAAGCAGCATGTATACCAACTGCTTTCATTTAAATAATTTATCATAGTAGTTAAACAGAAGTTTGAGGTGCAGGTACTTATTTCTGAATTGACTATCATATTGTTTATAACATTACCAAGAAAAGAAGCTCTGCCAAGAAAAATATGTTCTGTTCAGGCATAGTGAAATAGTCTGACACAAACGGACAAAGACTCAATTTTTTTTTTTTTTTTTTTTTTGAGAAGTAGTCTCGTTCTTGTTGCCCAGGCTAGAGTGCAATGGTGCAATCTGGGCTCACTGCAACCTCTGCCTCCCAGGTTCAGGGGATTCTCCTTCCTCAGCCTCCCGAGTAGCTGGGATTACAGGCATGCACCACCATGCCCAGGTAATTTTGTATTTTTAGTAGAGACGGGGTTTCTCCATGCTGGCCAAGCTGGTCTTGAACTCCCAACCTCAGGTGATCTGCCTGCCTCGGCCTCCCAAAGTGTTGGGAATACAGGCGTGCGCCACCATGCCCAGCCGGTCTCAATCTTTTAATACTGCCTTATAATACAAATATAAAGGTCACCTGAATTGCTGCTTGGCTTGAATTATCACATTCCAATTGAAGTTTTAAGTTTTTAACAACTAATTTAAATGTTTACTAATTGTATACGAGTTACGTGTACTAAAAATAATTCTGTTGTTGCAGTGAGAACATAGCAAAACTTTGTACTTGGAAATCCAAGTACATGAGGGGATTTTTTTTCTTTCAGTTATAATTTATGTGATCCCGGCCGGGTGGGGTGGCTCAAGCCTGTAATCCCAGCACTTTGGGAGGCCGAGACGGGCGGATCACGAGGTCAGGAGTTCGAGACCATCCTGGCTAACACGGTGAAACCCCGTCTCTACTAAAAAATACAAAAGCTAGCCGGGCGAGGTGGCTGGAGCCTGTAGTCCCAGCTACTCGGGAGGCTGAGGCAGGAGAATGGCATAAACCCGGGAGGTGGAGCTTGCAGTGAGCTGAGATCCGGCCACTGCACTCCAGCCCGGGCGACAGAGCGAGACTCCGTCTCAAAAATAATAATAATAATAATAATAATTTATGTGATCCCTTTCTTAGAATTATAACAATAATTGTGATGGCGAATGAAAGTTTCACATGATACGGGCTTTTTAGCTTGCATTAGTATTGCCTGATCATCTTTTGGTGCTAAAAAAAAATACATGTGTGGCCAGGTGCGGTGTCTCATACCTGTAATCCCAGCACTTTGGCAGGCAGAGGTGGGCAGATCACCTGAGGTCAGGAGTTTGAGACCAGCCTGGCCAATACAGTGAAACTCCGTCTCTACTAAAAATACAAAACTTAGACGGGTGTGGTGGCATGCGCCTTTAGTCCCAGCTGCTCAGGAAGCTAAGGCAGGAAAATCACTTGAACTTGGGAGGCGGAGGTTGCAGTGAGCCAAGATCATGCCACTGCATTCCAGACTAGGCGACAGAGCCGAGACTCCATCTTAAAAAAAAAAAAAAAAAAAAGTGTACACATATCCACCACCTATAGCTTTTGGAAAGTTGGTAGTAAACAACATATTTTAAAATCCATTTGTGTTCCAGAATTTTAAAAAGATAGTCCACCCTGAATAGCATTTAAAGAAAAAGAATAGATTTTCCAGCTGATGGTAAATGGTGTTGCTTGGCATTATGATTTTATATGGTCTTGTGTTTTAAAGTACAGTCACTCAAGTGAAAGAAAAATACTGAAGAGCAACAACAGTGCTTTGCAAATAAGCAATACTATTATACTTACAAATAATAGAAAATTTGCTCAAGGTAATGTTCTCTTATAATTCTATGTCTTTTAAACCTGGGATATAGCTTTATTCTACTGAGATTTTCTGAATGATAAATATTTTTTAAATTAAAATCTGTTGAATTTTATTTGTTCTCTTTAAATTCATAGTATTTTATGTCTTGAGATTATAAAATTTTATTTTAAAATATCCTAAGGGATACAAATAAACTTCATTGTTTTAGTTTTGGTAAAACCGTAGAATACAAATAATAATTTAATAGAAAAATGACTACCAGAGTGTATTGGCAAGAAAAAAATTTTTTTAAATAACCATTTAAAGTCTCTGCCAATTGTCCTAAGGGAATATAGCAAATGAAGAAATGATAAGGAAAGTTTACTAAATCTCCATAAGGACATGGAGTCTGTGGCATTTAGGCTACAACCCATTTCTCCCTGACCAAACCCCCTATCCCAGCTTGGTGCTATAGAAGCTCTACTCTGAAGCTCCACTCAATCTTCTTGGATATGGTCAAGAAGATCGTACTCCCTTAACTCCCAATCAAGGGCTATGGTATCTTTCAGGGAGGGGCTGGTTGCCAGTATTTTCATGTCCCTCTAGCTTTGTGTTGCAGAGACTAAATTCCAGGAGGGTCCAGCCAAGAGGTCAGGGACTCCCTACAACCGACTTCCACTCTAGGTGGAGGCTCCGCCGTAGGTATGGTAGGCCAAGACACAGGGCCTTGATCACCTTCTCCATACCTCACTCAAGATGAATTTTCCATGCCAGGAGAAGTAAGCCAAGAACAGCAGAGGTTATAGTCTCAACTGAGGCTATAGTCTCAACTGAGCCCATAAAGCAGGCATGTAACTCCCAGAGAAGCAGGCCACTTTCCTCACTCCTAGCTCCAGAGCAATGACTCAGATTTTCCCAAGGGAGATGCAGGTTATAAGAACAGAGAGCTCTGGCCGGGGGTGGTGGCTCACGCCTGTAATCACAGCACTTTGGGAGGCCGAGGCGGGCGGATCATGAGGTCAGGAGATCGAGACCATCCTAGCTAACATGGTGAAACCCCATCTCTACTAAAATACAAAAAATTAGCCGGGCGTGGTGGCGGGCGCCTGTAGTCCCAGCTACTGGGGAGGCTGATGCAGGAGAATCGCGTGAACCTGGGAGGCGTAGCTTGCAGTGAGCCCAGACAGCACCACTGCACTCCAGCCTGGGCAACAAAGCGAGACTCCGTCTTAAGAAAAAGAATAGAGAGCTCTGAAGCTATTTCCAAATCTATTTCCAAACTGACAATTTGGAACACTGTGGGAAAGTTCAACCCTAAGGATGCTCTCAAAACAATGGAGAATTTAGTGGTAAACAAGAGGAAGTTAGTAGCTCCACAACAACAGCTAAATTGTAGGCTAGTAATTTACCAAAAAGGACCAAAGGAAGAGATAGCTAAGAAGGGCCCTCCTGGGTCAGAGGCTGGCACGGTGGCTCACACCTGTAATCCCAGCACTTTGGGGAGCCAAGGCGGGTGGATCACCTGAGGTCAGGAGTTCGAGACCAGTCTGACCAACATGGAGAAACCCTGTCTCCACTAAGAACACAAAATTAGCCAGGCATGGTGGCGCATTCCTGTAATGCCAGCTATTTGGGAGGCTGAGGCAGGAGAATCACTTGTACCCAGGGTGCAGAGGTTGCAGTGAGCCCAGATCGCACCATTGCACTCCAGCCGGGGCAACAAGAGCAAAACTTCATCTCAAAAAAAAAAAAAAGCAGGGCTCTCTTGGGGTCAGATCAGATAACCCCTGCAAAGGGGCCAAATTTAATAGGATCACACTGGAGCCATTCATGCCTTGGGGCATTGTCAAAAACAATAGAGAAATCAACTGGAAATTGGAGACTAACAGCTGAGTGTGAAACCAACAAACGCAGTTAGCAAAATAAGCAGTCAAAGATAGACCTGCTGAAACTACTGTTATCCCTGGTGACTGTATACCTAAGGCTGCCCTTTTTAAGGAATGAAATCAGAGACTTCACACTGAAGAAGATATAAACTTAATTAGTACAGCCAAGTAATGAAATAAAGGAGCGAACAGGGCCAGGCACAGTAGCACATGCCTGAAATCCCAGCATTTTGGGAGGCTGAGATGAGCAGATTGCTTTAACTCAGAAGTTTAATACCAGCCTGGGCAACATGGTAAAACTGTATCTCTACAAAAAATATATATATATATTAGCCAGACATGGTGGCTCATGCCTGTAATCTTAGCACTTTGGGAAGCCGAGGTGAGCAGATTGCCTGAGCTCAGGAGTTCGAGACCAGAAGTGGTGAAACCCTGTCTCTTCTAAAATATGAAAGAAATTAGCCAGGTGTAGTGTGGTGCCTCTGTAGTCCCAGCTACTCAGGAGGCTGAGGCAGGATAATTGCTTGAACCCAGAAGGTGGAGGTTATAGTGAGCCAAGATGGCACCACTGCACTGCAGCCTGGGAGACACAGCAAGACTCAGTCTCTACCAAAAAAAAAGAAAAGAAAAAAGAAGCTCAACAGTAGTTCAAGCTGGCAGAAGAAAAATCAGTAAACCTGAGGTAGAGATCATGCTATCTGAAAAACAGTAAAAAAAAAAAGAATGAAGAAAAATGAACAGAGCCCCAGAGAAATATGGGACTCCATTAAACATACCAAATATAATGAGAGTACCAGAAGAAGAGGGGCAGAGGGAGAGCAGAAAAAATATTTGAAGAAAAAATGACTAGAAATTTCTCAAGTTTGATAAAAAAGCACACACTCAAGAAGCTCAATAAACATCAAGCAGAATAAATGCAAAGAGATCCACTCCCAGACATAAGAGTAAAAAATGCTGAAAACCAAAGACAAAAATTTGAAAGTAGTAAGAGAAAAATGACTAGTTCCAAGGGCGACAGCTGACTTTCTCATTAGAAAAAATGGAGGCGAAAAGGCAGTGGATGGCATATTCAAGGTGCTGAAGGGAAAACTCAATCAAGAATCTTCTATGTAGCAATATTATCTTTCAAGCATGAAGGTAAAGGGGGCTGATTCTGGGAAGATGACAGAGTAGGAAGCACCAGAAATCTGTCTCACTACCTATACTACAGTGGGACTGGCAAAATTTGATGTAACTATTTTGGAACTCTGGAGTCTATTGAAGGCTTGCAACTTGTAGTGGTAAGGCTTGGATTACAAACTGTGATTAATTTTGGTCAATTTCAGCTCTTGGCTTGGTGGCAGTTACCCATCTTCCATCCACAACCCCATGGCAAGTAGTGCACAAGCTACAGGAGCAGCTTGCATGTGACTTGACTTGTGGAAGCCAAGGTGGGCAATATCCAAAATTCAAATATCAGGATTAATGTCTGATCACTGATTGCTGCTTAGATCAAGGACATGCAAACACAGGTGAACAGCCTTTGTGACATCTACCCCACAGACAGTTGCAAGTCCCTTCCCCTTTAGCTAAAGCAACTTACAAGGAAGTTAAAAGGTTGGTGTCTTCCCCTCACTCCCTTTGTTTTTCTTTTTTTACCCTTTTGCGAGCCGGGCATTAAAGACTAGGCATTCAAAACAATTGCACATATGAGGGGAATTAGAAAGTCACTGTGCATAGTCAGAGAAGGGTGCAGGTTCAGAAGAGACCTGAGAATATGTTAAGTTTACACCTCAGTCTAATGCTTACCACAGAGACAGCTTAAAACCATAAAAGCCAAAACAAGACAAAAATAAAAAACAACCAACCTTGAAGAGGGGAGAGAACCTAATTTCCACAGTTTACCACATCATAAAATTCAAATGTCCAGTTTTCAACAAAAATCATGAGGCATACAAACAGGAAAGTATGGCCCATTCAAAGGGAAAAAATAACCCAACAGCAACTATCACTGAGAAAGACTATATGGCATACCTATTAAACAAAAATGTTAAAATAATGGTGTTAAAGATATTTAGAGGAAGTATCTTTATATATTTATTAATTTTTGAGACAAACTCTCACTCTGTTCCCAGACTGGAGTACAGTGGCGTGACCTCGCCTCCTGGGTTCAAGCAATTCTCCCGCCTCAGCCTCCTGAGTAGCTGGGACTACAGGCACGTGCCACCATGCCCAGCTAATTTTTTTGTATTTTTTGTAGAGATGGGGTTTCATCATGTTGGCCAGGCTGGTCTCAAAACTCCTGACCTCGTGATCTGCCTGCTTTGGCCTCCCAAAGTGCTGGGATTACAGGTGTGAGCCACCGTGCCCAGCCTAGGAAGTATCTTTAATGGAAGACATGAAGAAAGTCAAGAAAGTGATGTATGAACAAAATGGAAATATCAATGAAGAAATAGAAAACCTTAAAAAAAAATTCTGGTGCTGAAAAATATAAAAAATCACTAGAAGAATTTAAATTTGAGCAGGCAAAAGAATTAGCAAACTTGAGGATGGGACAATTGAAATTATCAAGTCAGAGTAAGAGAAAGAAAAAAAATTGAAGAAAAGTGAACATCCTAAAGGACCTATGGGACACCACCAAAGGGATCAATGTACACTTTATGGAAGTCCCAGAAGAAGAGAGAGAGAAAGGGGCAGAGAAGTTATTTGAAGAAATAATGGCTGAAAACATCTCAAATTTGATGAAAAACATGAATAGAAACATTCAAGAGACTCAATGAATGTCAAGTAGAATAAACTCAAAGAGACAACACTAAGACTTTCAGTCAAACTGTAAATCATCTTAAAAGAGCAAGAGAAAAACAATTCATCACACGTAAAGGATCTTCAATAAAATGATCAGCAGATTTCTTAACACAAACTTTGGAAGCCAGAAGGCAGTGAGCCAATATATTCAAAGTGATAAAAGGAAAAAACTGTCAACCAAAATCTCTAGAGAGAAAAATCAGGACCTTTCCAGATAAACAAAAGCTGAAGGAGGGAGTTTGTTGTACTACTAGACCTGCCATATAGGAAATGCTGAAGAGAGTCCTGTAGGTTGAAATGAAAGTACCCTAGGCACTGACTTGAAATTGCCTGAAGGAAAAAAAAATCTAAGTAAAGGTAAATACATGGGCAGAAGCTGGTACTGTAAAAGCTGATATTGTTGTAACAATGGTTTGTAATGCCACTTTTTGTTTTGTACATTATTGAAGAGACTAATACATTTAAAAGGAGATGATTATTAGTCTAAAGGTTAGTATTATTGTAACGGTTTGTAACTTCACATATTTTCTATATAAGAGACTAATGCATTAAAATAATTATTAGTTTTATTTTAGACACACAATGTATAAAGATGTAATTTTGAGACATCAGTAACTGAGTGAGGATGGAACTGTAACAGTAGAGTTTTGGTATGGATTAAAGTTAAGCTGACATAAATCAAATTAGAGTGTTATAACCAAGCTGACATAAATCAAATTAGAGTGTTATAACCTTAAAATGTTAAGTGTAATCCGCAAGGTAACCACAAAGAATATAGTTATAGAATTATACACAAGAGAAAAATGAGAAAGTAATTAAAATATTTCACTATAAAAAAAATCAACTGAACACCAAAGAAGATTCTAATGCAGGAAATAAGGGACAAAAAAGCTATAAGATATTTATAAAACAAATAGCAAAATGACAGAAGTAGATCCCTCCTCATCAATAATTACTTTAAATATTGGATTAAACTTTCTAATCAAGAGATAGAGATTAGAAGAATGGATTTTTTTTAAAAAAGAACGAGACCCTGCTGGGTGCGGTGGCTCATGCCTGTAATCCCAGCCCTTTGGGAGGCTGAGGCAGATAGATCACCTGAGGTCAAGAGTTTAAGACCAGCCTGGCCAACATGGTGAAAACCCATCACTACTAAAAATACAAAAATTAGCCAGGCGTGGTGGCAGTTGCCTGTAACCCTAGCTACTAGGGAGACTGAGGCAGGAGAATTGCTTGAACCTGGGAGGTGGAAGTTACAGTGAGCCGAGGTTGCACTATTGCACTCCAGCCTGGGCAACAAGAGCAATAAAAACAAGACCCAACTATATGCTACCTGTAAGAGACTCATGTTAGGTCCAAAGACACAAATAACAAGTGAAAGGATGGAAAAAGATATTTCATGCAAAATGAGCTAGTTGATTGTATTAACAGAAGATAAAATAGACTTTAAAAAAGTTACAAGAGACAAAGCAGGCATTATATATTAATTTAAAAGTTTAATACACCAAAATACGTAGCAATCATAAACATTTTTGCACTTAATAACAGACCACCAAAGTATATGAAACAAAAATTGGCAGAATTAAAAGGAGAAACAGACTGATCTACAAAATGAAGATCAAGTAGAAACATTCTCAGAAAAGAAAACAGAATCTGTTGTTAGCCATCCCACCTTAAAATAAATACTAGAGGAAGCTCTTCAGGCTGAAAACAAGTGACACCTAACAGTAATTCAAAAAAGCAAAGACTGCCAGTAAAGATAATTATGTAAGTAATTATAAAAGACACATAGCTGCATCTTTTTTCTTATTTAAAAGCAACTGCAAAAACTATATATATATAATTTTAGTGTTAGGCCTGTAACAGAGAAATGTAATATGTTTGATAGTAAGAAGCAGATGAGAAGCAAGCTGCACTGAAATAAAGAACACCAGATGAGAACTTAAATCTATAGGAAGAAATGTGGAGAAACAAATAATAAATCAAAGACTGATTAAACTATAAATACATACTTGCGGCCAGGCATGGTGGCTCAGGCCTGTAATCCCAGCACTTTGGGAGGCTGAGGCAGGTGGATCACAAGGTCAGGAGTTTTGAGATCAGCCTGGCCAACATGGTGAAACCCCATCTCTACTAAAATACAAAAAGTCAGCTGGGAGTGGTGGTGGCTGCCTATAGTCCCAGCTACTCTGGAGGCTGAGGCATGGGAAACACTTGAACCCGGGAGGCGGAGGTCACAGTGAGCCAAGATCGCGTCACTGCACTCCAGCCTGGGTGACAGAGCTAGACTCCGTCTCAAAAAAAAGAATTAAAAAAAAACACAAACATACATAATTGCTCAGCCTTTTTTTGAGCTTCCTCAGAAGGCATACAATTATTATAATAATAATTATAAAAATGCATATAATTATAATAATTATAATATACATGTAGATGTAACATGTATATTAATAATAGTACAAAATGGGAGAAGAGGTAATAGAACTATATATAGCAAAATATCGCACTGGTAAGTTGAAGTAAATTATAATAAGATATATAAGGTAAGCCTATAGCAACCACTTAGAAAATAAGTCCAAAGTGTAGTGAAGAAAATCATTAAAATAATTAAAATCTTAAACTGGAAATGTTTACTTAATGTAAAAGAAAGCAGTTGAAGGAAGACTAGAGAAATAAGACATGAGACTAAAAGGCAAAATGGCAGATGTAAATCCAGCTATACCAATAATAGCATCTAATGTGAACTGATCTAATCAAAGGGCACAGATTGTCAGACTGGATATGAAAAACAAGCTCCGTCTGCAGGAGACACACTTTAGCCTTATGATAAAAGTAAAAGGATGTAAATGACAGACTATGCAGACAAGGACTAAAACAGACATGAAGTGGATATGGCAATATGAGGCAAAATAGGCTTTTTAAAATGTTATTAGAGGCTGGGCACAGTGGCTTATGCCTGTAATCCCAGCACTTTGGGAGGCCGAGGTGGGTGGATCTCTTGAGGTCAGGAGTTCAAGGCCAGCCTGGCCAACATGGTGAAACCCTGTCTCTACTAAAAATACAGAAATTAACTGGGCATGATGGTGCATGCCTGTAGTCCCAGCTACTCAGGAGGCTGAGGCAGAAGAAATGCTTCACCCCAGGAGGCAGAGGTTGCAGTGAGCCAAGATCATGCCACTGCACTCCAGCCTGGGCAACAGAGCAAGATTTCGTGTCCAAAAAAAAAAAAAGTGAACAAGCAAGAAACATGGAAAAGCATGTTTTCTCATACAGGTAGTTCTAAATTTTGAGACTTCACCTCAAAAAAAGTAAATAAATAAATAAATAAATGTTATTTGATATAAAGGAAATTTTGTAATGATACCAGAGTCAATCTATCAGGAAGATATAAGAATTATAAACACATATGCAACTAACAATAGAGCCCTGAAATACATGAAGCAAAAGCTGACAGAAATGAAGGGAGAATTCAACAAAAATTGAACAACAGTTGAAGACATCAGTACTCCACCTTCAATATTAGATATAACAACTAAGCAGGAGATCAACAATGATAGAGAAAACTTTAACTGCGCTATAAACAAAATAGATCTAGCTGACTTCTATAGAACATTGCACCCAACTATAGAGAATATATATTTTTTTCAAGTCACATGGAGCATTCTCCAGGATAGACCACATACTGGGTCACAAAACAAATCTCAGTTTTAAAGTATTAAATCATATAATTTAGAGATCCCCAACCCCAGGGCCACAGATGGGTACCAGTCTGTGGCCCGTTAGGAACCAAGCCACACAGCAGGAGGTGAGTGGTGGGTGAGCAAGCATTACTCCCTGAGATTCACCTCCTGTTAGATCAGTGGGGACATTAGATTCTCATAGGGGCATGAACCTTATTGTGAACTGTGCATCCGACGGATTCAGGGTCCACGCTCTTTATGAGAATCTAACTAATGCCTGATGATCTGAGGTGGAACAGTTTCATCCTGTAACCATCCCCCACTCCCAGTCCATGGAGAAACTGTCTTCCAAGAAACTGATCCATGGTGCCAGAAAGGTTAGGGGCTGCTGACGTAATGTATATCCTCTGACCACAATGGAATAAAATTAGAAATCAATAACAATAAATTAGATAAACTCACAAGAAAGTGGAAATTTAAAAACACATTTAAACAACCAATGGGTCAAAGAAGAAGTCACAAGAGAAATTAGAAAATACTTTGCCATAGATACAAACGAAGACACAAAATACTAAAACTTCTGGTATGCAGCTAAAGCAGTGCTTTGAGGGAAATTTGTAGCTGTAAACACCTATATTTTAAAAGAAGAAAGACATATCTTTATCTTTAAAAGAAAATTCAATAACCTTAAGACACAGAAAAAAGAACAAACCCCTTTTAAGGTGAAGGATTAAGTTGTTGCTTCTGATCCCTCCTACAACCAAGAATGAGGCACAATGCCAAGTTGGCCTATTTAGATTTTGGAGGCAACGTATTCCTCATTTTGGGTGTGTTATTCCTTATTTTGGGTGTGTTATGCTGGGTCATTCACGAGTGATCCAAAAATCTGCTAGTTTTGAGTAGTATCCAGAATAGGAGAAGGCTCTACAATGGGTCTAGGCTGTTGTGCCAGCTTTGCCACTTGGGCCATATGATCCAGCAGATCTAATGGTGCGTGTGGTGTCTGTGTCATACAGGGATGCTGTTTGGAGTCTTTGGCAGGACCCTATAGGTGAAGCACAGTGCAGGCCTTTAAAACTTTGGAGCAGGGCCCTGCCATCATCCACAGATAAATACTCTCCTTTTGAGAGACAGCTCTTGACCTGCTAATGGACTGTAGTAGAAACTGAATGTTTGACCATAGGACTCCAAGTTACCATGCAACCTGAGCTGCCTATTATAAACTGGATGTCATCTGACCCACTAAACCATAAAGTTGGGCATGCAGAGAAGAACTTCATTATCAAATGGAAGTAGCATAAACATGATTGGGTCCAAGCACGTCCTGAAGGCACAAGTAAGTTACACAAAGAAGTGACCTCAATGGTTCCTATTTCCAGTTCCTATTTCTGCTACATTGCCTTTTCTCTCCCAGCCTGGGCATTTGGCCTCAAGGGAAGTACCCTATGATCTGTTGACAAAGGAAGGCAAAGACGTGCACCTGGTTTATGGTTCTGTGTGATATTCAAGTACCAGCTCCCAAGTAGTTGGGATTACAGGCACCCACCACCACGCCCGGCTAATTTTTGTATTTTTAGTAGAGAAGGGATTTCATCAGGCTGGTCTCGAACTCCTGACCTCAGGTGATCCACCCACCACGGCCTCCCAAAATGCTGGGATTACAGGCATGAGCCACCGTGCCTGGCCCATAAACTTTCTTAAAACTTTTTTTTTTTAAGCTTATCAGCTATCATTAGTGTTAGTGTATTTTATTTGTGGCCCAATACAATTCTTCTTCCAATGTGCCCCAGGGAAGCCAAAGATTGGACACCCTGTGCTAGATATATATGGTGAAGAAAACCATGCTTATCATATATGGCAGCGTTCTTTATAAAAGCAAACAATCAGGAAAACCAGGGCTTAACTAGGGTTTCAGACTCTTAAGAATAAGAAATGGTTACACATTTCTAATATGCCGAATTCCAGCTTTCCCTGAGGAAGTATTTTAAATACTAGAAGCAATTTGGAAATTACTTCGTGAACTTATTTGCACAAATTTCAGGACACGTGGAAAGTTTACGAATACTTGTGCAAAACTGAGTAACATCTAAGAGCCTAAACTCCAAACACTCACCATTTCTTGGTGTCATTTTCTACCAATGCTTCTGTTGGGGCCCTTTCACCTAAAAACTGCTCTGCTAGCAGATGAATTATGCATCTGGGGACAGAGAACTGGATTTTCTGTTCTGTACTAACTCCTCGGGGAAGTTTTCCAAGGTTGAGCTGCAAGCTGTACGCCCTTGAACTTGCTTCTAATGTCTTTGCAGAATAAGCTTACAGCTATGAAAAAACATGAGTTTATTTGTTTCATAAATGGACACACACAAAACCTGGGGCAAAGAATTGCCCTTCCCCATCTTCAATGCACTGCAGACTTAGTCTACATTTTTAGATCATGTCTAGAAAATGTCAATGTCAAAAAAAAAACACCTCATTCACAAAGATGTTCTAGAGGCTAAAACACGTGGATGACAAATTTAAATTTTAATATATACATCATCTTTTTTTTTTTTTTAGACGGAGTCTCACTTTGTCGCCCAGGATGGAGTGCAGTGTCGCGATCTCGGTTCACTGCAAGTTCCACCTCCCAGGTTCATGCCATTCTCATGCCAGCCTCCTGAGTGGCTGGGACTATAGGCACCTGCCACCACTCCCTGCTAATTTTTTGTATTTTAAGTAGAGACGGGGTTTCACCGTTTTAGCTAGGATGGTCTCGATATCCTGACCTCCTGATCCACCAGCCTCGGCCTCCCAAAGTGCTGGGATTATGTAGGCCAGGCACGGTGGATCACACCTGTAATCCCAGCATTTTGGGAGGCTGTGGTGGGTGGATCACCTGAGATCTCTACTAAAACACAAAAAATTAGCCGGGCGTGGTGGTGGGCGCGTGTAGTCCCAGCTACTGGGGAGGAGGAGAATGGCGTGAACCTGGGAGGTGGAACTTGCAGTGAACCGAGATCGCACCACTGCACTCCAGCCTTGGCGACAGTGAGACTCCATCTCCAAAAAAAAAAAAAAAAAAAGCTGAGGGCAGACTTTGGCCCTTTATAAGGAGAAACATTTAAATAATCAGACTTGTCCAAGAATGTCATGGATTGCGTTGTGAAGTAATGAGTTTGCCATCCCTGGGCATGATAAAGAAGACCTTAAATGATCATTGGTTTGGGACATTGTGGAATCCGTGGGCTTGGAGAAGGAAGCTGTTGATGCTAAAAACAAGGGTCGTATGGTAGGTGGCGGGGGGGGGGACGAGGAAGGGGAAAGGGGGAAGCAGGGGCGGTCCTTGGCTGGAAAGAAAGGAATCAGTCACTTTGTAAACTGCTGTGGCCAAGCTCCAAGCTCCAAGATGCTCAGCGTCATCCTGTATGTATGTTGTTGACCCCAGGACCTTCCCTCTTGATAAAATACTGCAGTCTCTGGGGACCTTAGGCATCCCTGAGACTTTGGTTTCTGGGTGGCCTCAGGGTATTTGTGGTTCTAGCTTTCCCTGATTTTTCCTTTTTTTTTTTTTAGAGACAGGGTCTCCTGTCGCCCAGGCTGGTGTGCAGTGGTGCAATTTTACTCACTGCAAGCTCCACTTCCCTGGCTCAAATAATTCTCCAATCTCAGTCTCTCAAGTAGCTGGGACCACAGGTGCACATCTCCACGCCCAGTAAAGACAGACTTTCGCCATGTTGCCCAGGCTGGTCTCAAACTCCTGGGCTCAAGCGATCTGCCCGCCTGCACCTCCCAAACTGCTGGGATTACAGATGTGAGCCACTGTGCCCACCAACTGTGATTTTTTTTTTTTTTTTTTTTTTTTGAGATGGTGTCTCACCCTGTCGCCCAGGCTGGAGTGCAGTGACACTATCTCGGCTCACTGCAACCTCCACCTCCCAGGTTCAAGCTTTTCTTCTGCCTCAGTCTCCAAAGTAGCTGGGACTACAGATGCGTACCACCATGCCCAGCTAATTTTTGTATTTTTAGTAGAGACGGTTTCACCATGCTGGCCAGGATGGTCTCAATCTCCTGACCTCGTGATCCATCTGCCTGGGCCTCAAAGAGTTGGGGTTACAGGCGTGAGCCACTGCGCCCAGCCAACTGTGATGTTTTCAACGTGGGCCTCAAAAGAAGGGCATTGTAATTTCACCAGGAAATCTCACCCCAGTTCTTCCTGTATGGATATTTATCATTCTTTCTGGCTGCCCCACATCTGAGTCTCCTGTTTATATTTGGAGAATTCCTTCTTCTATGAGTACTGGCCAGAGACCAAGCCCATTTGATACTATAAAGGCTAAAAATGCCATATGTTTGTTCCCCAGTTTCCCTTTGTGGCAAGGACATTAATACCCACAATAGTCTTTGTCTCAGAAGCTAATAATGCACAAAGGTGAGAGATGGTCTCCAGCAGGCTTTACAACCCAGCTAGACAGAAGTCTGGTCAGTATTGGCTAGGACACTGGGAGCAGCGTGGGACAGGGCTGTTAGTGGTGGGAGCGGCAGCATCCATGCTTTGGAGGGGTGAGATGGTAGTGGCTGAGGGTGGTGGTGGTGGAGCCATGTTCATGTTATAGCATTTTTCTGCATGATTTTGGGCATTCTTCCTGGCTTCTTGACCTCAGCTTGGTTCTTCAGCCCTCTCAATGATTCTTTAGGACATTAAATGTTCAATGAACTACTATTTCATGTCATTCACTATGAAAGAAAAACAGCTGCCAATTTAATTATGATAAAATGCCTTCTTAGGCCGGGCGTGGTGGTTCACGCCTATAATGCCAACACTTTGGGAGGCCAAGGCAGGTGGATCATGAGGTCACGAGTTCAAGATTAGCCTGGCCAAGATGGTGAAACCCCGTCTCCACTAAAAATACACGTGTTTTGAAAAATTAGCTGGGCGTGTTGGCAGGCACCTGTAATCCCAGCTAATCAGGAGGATGAGGCAGGAGAATCACTTGAACCTTGGCGGCAGAGGTTGCAGTGAGCCGAAATCACGCCACTGCACTCCAGCCTGGATGACAGAGTGAGACTCTGTCTCAAAAAAAAAAAAAAAAAAAAAATGACTGGGCGCGGTGGCTCACGCCTGTAATCCCAGCAGTTTGGGAAGCCAAGGTGGGCTCTACTAAAAATACAAAATTAGCTGGGAGTGGTGGCACATGCCTGTAATCCCAGCTAGTCAGGAGGCTGAGGCAGGAGAATCGCTTGAACCTGGGAGGCAGAGGTTGCAGTGAGCCGAGATCGTGCATTGCACTGAGCAACAAGAGCAAAACTCCATCTCAAAAAAAAAAAAAAAAAAAAACAAGGCTTCTTATTACCAGGAATTTTAACTTATATATTCATCAAAAGTATTTTAGACTTATTTAGACATAAGGCCTTATCATATATCACTTGTGGAAACATAAAAATATTATCAAAATAGGCCAGGCGCGGTGGCTCACGCCTGTAATGCCAGCACTTTGGGAGGTTGAGGTGGGCGGATCACCTGAGGTCAGGAGTCTGAGACTAGCTTGGCCAAGATGGTGAAATGCTGTCTCTACTAAAAATACAAAAATTAGCTGGGCATGGTGGCACGCACCTGTAATCCCAGCTACTTGGGAGGCTGAGGCAGGAAAATTGCTTGAGGCAGAGATTGTAGTGAGCTGAGATTGCGCCATTGCACTCCAGCCTGGTTGACAAGAGCAAAACTTGGTCTCAAAACAAAACTATATATATATATAATCAAAATAAATTATACGGTTTCAAATAAATAGAAGGAGGGTATTGAAACTTCCCAAAACAAGGATGTGATAAAGGTTTGAGATGAAGGATATGCTAATTACCCTGATCTGATCACTATACATTCTATGTACTGAAACATCAGCTGGGCGTGGTGGCTCATGCCTGTAATTCCAGCACTTTGGGAGGCTGAGGCGGGTGGATCATGAGGTCAGCAGATGGAGGCCATCCTGGCTAACACAGTGAAACCCGTCTCCACTAAAAATATAAAAAAACTTAGCCAGGCATGGTGGCACACACCTGTAGTGTCAGCTACTCAGGAGGCTGAGGCAGGAGAATCACTTGAACCCAGGAGGTTGTAGTGAGCCAAGTTTGCGCCACTGCACTCCAGCCTGAGCAACAGAGCAAGACTCTGTCTCAAAACAAACAAATAAAAATAAATAAATAAATAAATTTATGACTAAGTAAAACAAATTAAATAAAAAAAATAAAACAGCAAAATAAAATAAAACAAGGCTGGACGAAGTGGCTCAGGCCTGTGGTCCCAGCTACTTGGAAGGCTGGAATGGAAGGATCACCTGAGCCCGGGAGGTCAAGACTGCAGTGAGCTATGATGGTGCCACTGCACTCCAGCCTGGGTGACAGAGTGAGACCCTATCTCAAAAAATATATAAAACAAAATAAAATAAAACAAATTGCCTAAGGCCTAATGCGTTCTTAAAACTTCTCCCCATTCAGAGTATTTTTTTTTTTTTTTTTGAGACAGAGTCTAGCTCTGTCGCCCAGGCTGAAGGGCAGTGATGCGATCTCGGCTCACTGCAACCTCCACCTCCCAGGTTCAAGAGATTCTCCTGCCTCAGTATCCAGAGAAGCTGGGATTACAGGTGCCTGCCAACATGCCCAGCTAATTTTTTTGCATTTTTAGTAGAGACAGGGTTTCACTGTGTTGGCCAGGCTGGTCTCGAACTCCTGATTCAGAGTATGATTTTTAAGAGTCCTTAACAAACATTTTTTACCCATACAACATTGTTCTCTGTGTTATTAAGAAC
The DNA here is from genome assembly GCF_001698545.2 of Rhinopithecus bieti. NCBI lineage: Eukaryota > Metazoa > Chordata > Mammalia > Primates > Cercopithecidae > Rhinopithecus > Rhinopithecus bieti. The sequence continues at coordinate 144,759 of NW_016813941.1, read as the reverse complement.
TTGGGTGATGCAGCATTTATTAAAAGAGTGTTCTAAGCCTGGGCAACATAGGAAGAGTCCATCACTACAAATTTTTTTTTTTTTTAATTTCCTGAGCATGATGGTGCACACTCATAGTCCCAGCTACTTGGGAGGCTGAGGAAGGAGAATTGCTTGAGCCCAGGAGGTTGAGGCCGCAGTGATCTCTGATGGCTCCACTGCACTCTAGCCTTGGCCACAGAGTGAGACCCTGTCTCTAAAAACAAAGATATAAATAAATAAATAACAAAATAATGTTCTACTATAGTCTCCTGAAGTTTCTTCCAAGTCCCTGATAGCAACTATTTAAGTTGTGATAGTAACACTTTCTTGATCTTATTATAAGGTGTTAAGAGAAGACTATCAGACAAAATCCAGGACTCATGCTCTTTCCTCAAATAGACCTTAAAATGGCTTCTTGGCAGAGCCATCCAGGGCTGCAGTTTTTCATCCTGCCAATTGGAAAATCAACCAAGTTCGCATACGTTGATAGCATATGGCAACTGTCATGACTGTACCTGGCCAACAGCAGTGACAAGGCATCATCTATTGGAAGATGCTTCTGATTTCAAAAGATGTTAAAAGTGTAAAAAAAAAAAAAAGTGTGTTAAAGAATCAATGGAACATGGGCATTTCTTTATGTGTGTAAGTTACCCAGATCTGATTTCTGTTCACCAAGAACCTTGACTGGTACACTTCCTAACTTACACATTCAAATTTAACGTTCAGAATATATAAGGTCCTAAAATCAAACTCATTTAGGGACCAGGTGCTCAGGAAGCTCTACAGTGTGCCCACCCCAACCCTTCTCCATTCTACCATCTAAGGCAGGACTCCTGGTTGTCAGCTGGGTCCTCTTCTCCATCTCAAGGGGACCCTGTGGAGCCGGGTCACCGCTCAGCTTGCTCAGACAGATGCATCAAATGGCCCTGCCAGCTGATGAGGCACAGGGGGTTTGGGCTTCTTACCTACATTCTCATCTAGGGAGTTTTGGGAAAATTTCAATAATTGATCAACTTCTGGCTTGGGACAATTGCTGAATACTGAGTGATAACCATTGACTAGTTCCTCTGTCACTTTTTATTTGAAACTCTGATTCTTTCCTGACTTTTGGAACGTCTAGAAAAATCACGACTCATGTTTTCCCTTGGGGGCCTGATGGCAGCACTAGGTCAGAGTAAGCCATTTGGACGGCCAAGTGTCTTATGTCCATACCATCTGATACAAGATGCCTGGAGGTTTAGCACTTGCTCATCCTGGGACTGCTGGCCGTACTGCTATGATATAGGACACTGACGATCAAGGCAAAGGCTGTTTAACACTTTAACAACATACTTACAGCTAGGTCATTTGATCGTTCTCACCGAAAGAAAGGCAACCACACAGAATGTAATTAATGCATATGCACTGGATGAGATAGCTCATTTTGCTATCATTTTATCCTAAGAGCGATCTAGACAAATGCTTCTGCTTAGAAGAGGCTCATGATGCTTCTCCGTGGGTCAAGATTTGTAAGTAGCTCTTCGTTTTTCATTTTTGAGATGGAGTCTCGCTCTGTTGCCAGGCTGGAGTGCAGTGGTGTGATCTCGGCTCACTGCAACCTCCGACTCCCTGGTTCAAGCGATTCTCCTGCCTCAGCCTCCCAAGTTGCTGGGATTACAGGCATGTGCCACCATGCCTAGCTAATTTTTTTTCTTTTTTTTCTTTTTTCTTTGTATTTTTAGTAGAGACGGGGTTTCACTATGTTGGCTGGGATGGTCTTGATCTCCTGACCATGTGATCCACCCGCCTCAGCCTCCCGAAGTGCTGGGATCACAGGTGTGAACCACTGCACCTCACCTCTTCTTTCATTTATTAATCTTCTAGAAATACATGGTGACTATTTTATTCTCATCGGTTCATATCAACAGTAAGAGTAGCCCAGGCACGGTGGCTCACGCTGGTAATCCCAGTGCTTTGGGAGGCCAAGGCAGGAGGATTATTCAAGGCCAGGAGTTCAAGACTAGCCTGGGCAACATCGTGGGACCCCCACCTCCACAAAAAGTTTTAAAACATTAGCTGGGCATGATGGCGCATACCTGTAATCTGAGCTACTCAGGAAACCGAAGTAAAAGGATCACTTGAGCCCAGGAGTTTGAGGCTGCAGTGAACTGTGATCACATCACTGCACTCCAGCCTGAAAAAGCCCAGTAAGTGTAGTTGCTGTAAGGGAGAATATGGTTAGGCTGAGTTTTACATTTTCTTAGTGAAAAAGGCTGCTATTTAGGAATTTCAGCTACTTATCAGTTCTCCTTGAACAGATTTTTCTCTAATCTGGGAAGAATCACCTATTGTGTATTAGGTAAATGTGTGCAGATAGGTACTGTATGCAAAGAGGAAACATGTCTGTGTTTTTGGTTTGACTAGGTTGCCCTGTGACAGAATTTTTTTTTTTATTTTTTATTTTTTAAGAAACTGGTAGATAAGAAAGAGGTAAATAGATCTGTATAAAGACCAGGGATTTTCCCGCAAGGTAAGAGACTAAAACCCGGGCCCTTTCTCTTTCTCTCTTTAAAAATAAACTTTTTAATTTCAGAATAATTTTAGATGTATAGAAAATTTGGCCAGGCTCACACCTGTAATCCCAGCACTTTGGGAGGCCAAGGCAGGAGGATTATTCAAGGCCAGGAGTTCAAGACCAGCCTGGGCAACATAGTGAAACCCCATCTCTACAAAATAAAATAAAATAAAAAACTTAGCTGGGTGTGGTGATGTGCATCTGTGGTCCTAGCTACTTGGAAGGCCAAGGCAGAAGGATCTCTTGAGCCCAGGAGTTTGTGACAAGCCTGAGCAACAGAGTGAGACCCTGTCTCTACAAAAATAAAAAAAAAGGAGGGAAGGAAGGAGAAAGAAAAAGAAAAAGAGGAAGGAAAGAAGGAAGGGGAAAGAAAGAAAGGAAAGAAAAAAAGGAAGGAAGAAAAAAAGGAAGTGAGGGAGGGAGGGAGAAAGAACATTTGTGAAGTTCCTGTATATTTCCCATCCAGTTTCAGTTTCCTTTAATGATATCAGTTTCCTTTAATGAGGAGCAGGGTAGCTTTGTCAAAACTAAGCGACCAACACTACTGCATTACTCTTAACTAAATTCCTAACTGTATTCTGAGGTCACTGCTGTTCCCCTTAGAGTCCTTTTCCTGTTCTGGGAACCCCACTGCGTTCTGTCCTCACACCAGACTTTGTTTTTCACGACCTTGGCAGTTTCAGGAGAACTATGGACTCCTTCCCCTTGGAGACCCAACAGTATCAGAACTTCTTGAGGGACCGAGTGCCGTCTATAGGCAAGGAAAGCCCCAAGGGCTTCTCCAGGGAAGCGCAGTCTGAAGAAAGGGAGCCCAGGCCTGGTGAGAGAGAGCCCACCCAGGGCAGTGGGTGAAAGTCCCGCTTCATCTTCCTCCACCTTAGAGGGGTGTGCTTGGGCGGCGTCACAACCAGCCAGCGCAAGTGTGAACTCAAGTGCACGACTGGGCTGCAGCTGAGTGAGGGGTCACCCTGCAGTGGCTGTGATGGGGAGTGGTCCTCGCTGTGGGGTCACAGAGGAGCAGGGGCCAGTGCTGTGCTGTGGCTGCCCCAGGGCAGTTAGTACTGACTTGGCTTCCCCACCCCTTCCCCTGCAGGCTGTTTGCACTGCAGGTTTGGCGCCTGCCTGCATCTGATTCTTACTTTGGGACAGGAGCCCAAGAGAAAGATCATGGACTGACATGCACGTGGTGAGTTGAGTGATCACTCAGAAATAAACATGAGGTGGGGTGATTTAAGTTACCCTGGTGAAATGGGCCACACAGCTGCCATTTATGAGGTGCCTGCTGCTACACTGCAGCCTCATGATAACCTCGTGAAGCAAGTGTTAATATTAACCCTCCGGAATCATAGACGAGCTGAGGGGAGACCAGTCCAGGTGGCTCCAGAGGGCAACAGCCTATTTGGCAAGAAGCTGATGAGCAGGCCCTACACACAGAAACTGGAGGCTGCGTCTGGAGGTCCCTCATTCTAAAAAGGCCATTTCCTAGTATTGGAGGTTCCCATAGTTATGGCTTAAGTGTTCCCTCTGCACCCCCTAGCCCTCCACATATTATGTTAATATGGGAGGGATGTCCCCTACTGGGCGCTTGCATGGTGAGTCCAACTAGCTCAGCCCATTTTGTGTTGCTATAAAAGAATACTTGAGACTGGGTAATTTATGAAGAAAAGAGGTTTGTTTAGCTCATAATTCTGTTGGTCGAGAAGTTCAGGGGCATGGCCCTGGCTTCTGGTGAGGGCTTTTGTGCCATGTCACAACATGGCAGAGATGGTCAAAGGGAACTGGACACCAGTGAAGAAGGGGAAAGCTGAGGAGTCTCCTGGCTTTACAGTAACCCAGTCTCATGGGAACAAATCCATTCCCATGGGAACTAATCCAGTCTCAGAGAGCCAGAACTCACTACCCCGAGAGCAGCACCAAGCCATTCCTGAGGGATCTGGAGCCCAAACATCTCCCACCAGGCCCCCCACCTCCCAAACACCACCACACTGGGGATCCAATTTCAACATGAGCTTTGGGTGGGGACAAACCAACCATATCCAGACCATGGCACTAGCCACCCTGCCCAACCCAGCTTGTAGGTGGCACAAGGACAGGGAATCTTTGGAGTCTGTGGTCTTTCTCCCTGTGAGTTTCCAGATAAACACTATTCTTCATGTATATACCTCATGGCCCCAAGTAATGAGTGGATCTATGACCCTTTTCCACGAAGGACTCACAGAGAGAGGTTCATGAACTTACCCAGGTCTCACAGCTAGCAAATGGGATTTGAATGTGTGTTCCAAATATCAAATTTCCTCATCCTTTTTTTTTTTGGAGATGGAGTCTTGCTCTGTTTCCAGGCTGGAGTGCAGTGGCGCAATCTTGGCTCACTGCAACTTTGGCTCACTGCAACCTCCGCTTCCTGGGTTCAAGCGGGTCTCCTACCTCAGCCTCCCGAGTAGCTAGGACTACAGGAGTGCACCACCACACCCAGCTAATTTTTTTTTTTTTTTTTTTTTTTTTTTTGAGAAGAGTTTTGGCTCTTGTTTGCCAATTGGGAGTGCAATGGCACAATCTTGGTCTGTTCGCCGCAACCTCTGCCCTCCCTGGGTTAAAGCGATTTCTGCCACTGCCCTCAGCCTCACGAGTATGCTGGGTTCCTCACTTATCAGGCAAATGTCCCGCACGCACGCCCTAGCTAATCTTTGGTGATTTTAGTAGAGATGGGGATTTGTCTCCATGTTGGTCAGGGTCTGGGTCTCAAACTTCCTATCCTACGGCTGATCCACAGGTGATCCACCCACCCTGGCCTCCCAAAGTGCTGGGATTACAGGTATGAGCCATCACACCCAGCCAAATTTTTTTTGTTATTTTTTTAGTAGAGACGGAGTTTCACCATGTTGGCCAGGATGGTCTTGATCTCCTGACCTCATGATCCGCCTGCCTCGGCCTCCAAAAGTGCTGGGATTACAGGTGTGAGCCACCATGCCCAGCCTCCTGATTCTTTCAGATGCCATCAGCTGCCCACTGCCTCTTATTTTTGCAAAAAAAGCATAACACAATTTCTTATACTTTACAGCATTTCTTCATTCCAAGCCGGGATGTTGCTGAAATGTTGATATTACACAAAGCACCTAAGTGGCCCTTCAGAACAGCATGAACAGATTAAAGGCCATAGTGAGTAGCTGTGACAAGTGAAATGACCTGCTGTTTTATGCCTTCTTGCCTTTGATAGGTTCTCCAGCAGCAGGGCAATGCCTCTGACCTTTGTGGTCTCCTAATAGACCTGACTATCTCCTCCTCAGTGCTCCCCTGAGCTTTGTGTAGACTTTTTGTCAGGCTACCTGTAGTATGTTACTGAACTTAGTTGTTTATCTGGCTGGCTGTCTTTTTCTTTTTTCTTTTCTTTTTTTTTTTTTTTTTTGAGACAGAGTCTCGCTCTGTCACCCAGGCAGTGGCGCGATCTCAGCTCACTGCAACCTCCAACTCCCGGATTCAAACAATTCTCCGGCCTCAGCTCCCCAAGCAGCTGGGACTATAGGCATGTGCCACCACGCCCGGCTAAATTTTTTGTATTTTTAGTAGAGATGGGGTTTCACCATATTGGCCAGGCTGGTCTCGAACTCCTGACCTTGTGATCCACCTGCCTCGACCTCCCAAAGTGCTGGGATTACAGGTGTGAGCCACCGCCCCCGGCCATCTGGCTGTCTTTCTCTACAAAACTTGATACTTGAAAATGAAGTCAAGTTTTATTCACCTTAGTCCCCTACCAGAGTGCACAGCACACAGTAGGCATTCAACAGTTAAACTGTTGAGAAAAGTTATCCAAAACATGGAAATAAGGCAAAGGATGACTGCACGTCCCTTCCATGCCATGCCAGAGCACATCTAATGGGCCCCCTCAAAGACTGTTAAGTTCTCTAAGAAATTGTACCTTTTGTTTAATTTATTATTTACTCTTGATTCAAGACTAAGAGTCTTTGAAGTTGCATGCTAACTGGCAGATTTTTGTGAGTATGGATGAATACGATTTCTGTTCAGTAAAAGAGATAACTCTAAAGGTTGCAGTTTTATCACCGGTAGGATATTAATCTGTTTCATTTCTAATGGAGCCATTGTATTCCAGCATGTCTTTCAAACACTCTGAACAAGCCATTTTTTTTTTTGAGATGGAGTCTCGCTGTGTTGCCCAGGCTAGAGTGCAGTGGCGCTATCTCGGCTCACTGCAAGCTCTGCCTCCCGGGTTCAGGCCACTCTTCTGCCTTAGCCTCCCAAGTAGCTGGGACTACCAGCGCCTGTCACCATGCCTGGCTAATTTTTTGTATTTTCAGTAGAGACGGGGTTTCACTGTGTTTGCCAGGATGGTCTCGATCTGCAGACCTGGTGATCCGCCCGCCTTGGCCTCCCAAAGTGTTGGGATTACAGATGTGAGCCACTGAGCCCAGCCTGAACCAGCTTTATCATCCTACTGGTACCCTCATGAACAAGTTAAACAATCTTTGACATATGCTCACTTTATATTCATGTGAAAGTCATGCTTTAATTAAAAAAAAAAAAAATGACCCCAGGCAACATAGCAAGTCCCCATCTATACGAAAATAAAATTAACCAAGCATGGTGGTGCACGTCTATAGTCACAGCTACTTGGGAGGCTGAGGTGGGAGGACTGCTTGAGCCTAGGTAGGAGTTTGAGGCTGCAGTGAGCTATGATTGTGCCATTGCACTCCAGCCGGCACAACAGAGACCCTGCTTCTAAAAAATAAATGAATGAATAAATAAGTAAATATTTTGACAGGTTTTTTTTGACAGTTTTGGAGGCCCCACCAGAATGTTCACGTAGATTTATCTGTCAGAATCAATTAAACTGTGGTGCCCAAGAAATGCACATCATGGATTGTTTAGCCCTGGGCACATCTTTCTTTAGCTTCCAGAATGAATCCCAAGTGGAAATAGAACTTGTCCTTCATTGACTCTCTGTTTTTTACTTTGTTTATGGTTCTTGGTCAAGTCTGTTAGTCCTTTAATGGTTTGGGCTCTGATCCTTTTCACAGCTGGGTCCAGGGACTGGTGTATCGTGGACCACTGCACATCAGCCTCTGCGAGTAGAATGAGAACATTCTACATTTATATAACTACAGTTTGGACATGGCAAACAAATTATTCCTCATTGGCAGCAGCAATATCTGACAATCTATTTTATGTTCTGACCATTTGGTAATCTCTGTTGAGATGCTGGTATCTATTCTCTGTTGGATAAGACATAACAGATAATATGTTTTTGTTTATTTGTTCATCTACTTGTGACTCCAAATTAATTATGAAGATATCTTGTCATTTAGACTGAGTTTTTGTTTCTTCATTTACTTTTTTGTTTTGTTTTGTTTTTTTTGAAACAGGATCTGGCTCTGTCACATAAGCTGGAGTGCAGTTGTGTGATCTCCTCTCCCTGCAGTCTCTGCCTCCTAGGCTCAAGTGATCCTCCCATCTCAGCCTCCCAAGTAGCTGGGGCTACAGACATGCCACCACGCCTGGCTTTTTTTTTTTTTTTTTTTTTACTTTTGTAGAGATGGAGTCTTGCCATGTTACCCCGGCTGTTCTCAAATTCCTGACCTCAAGTGATCCTCCTGCCTCAGCCTCCCAAAGTGCTGGAATTCCAGGCATGAGCCAGCATGCCCAGCCCCTCTTTCTTTACTTCTGACCTGTGACTGATGCTGTAAAATTGAAGCTGTGAGAACTCTGGGTATTTGGCTGTAATGGAGAAAAGTCCTTACTTTTCTTTATGTGTGTGAAATATTTTCCTACCTCTGAAACATATTCAGAAATTAGGTTGACAGTCTCTTAAAACTGGGGTTCTGGCTGGCCACGGTGGCTTACACCTGTAATCCCAGCATTTTGGGAGGCCTAGGCAGGCAGATCACTTGAGGTGAGGAGTTCGAGACCAGCCTGGCCAACATGGTGAAACCCTGTCTCTACTAAAAACACAAAAATTATCTAGTCATGTCAGCACAGACCTGTAGTCCCAGCTACTCAGAAGGCAGAGGTGGGAGAATCCTTTGAACCCAGGAGGTTGAGGCTGCAGTGAGCCGAAATCGTGCCACTGCACTCCAGCCTGGGCAACAGAGTGAGACCCTGTCTCAAAACACAAAATAAACAAATTGGCTGGGCGTGGTGGCTCACGCCTGTAATCCCAGCACTTTGGGAGGCTGAGGTCAGGAGATAGAGACCATCCTGGCTAACATGGTGAAACCCCGTTTCTACTAGAAATACACAAAAATTAGCCCAGCATGGTGGCAGGCACCTGTAGTCCCAGCTACTCGGGAGGCTAAGATGGGAGGAGAACAGTGTGAACCCAGGAGGCGGGGCTTGCAGTGAGCTGAGATCGCGCCACTGCAGCCTGGGCAACAGAGTGAGACTCTGTCTCAAAAATAAATAAATAAATAAACAAACAAGCAAACAAACAAAACAGGAGTTCTCCTCTGATTTGTTTGTAGAGACTGATTAAGCACTTCCATAAATCTACTGTGCCCAGAATTCCCAGCAAATAAACAGAACTTCTAATATGTTAAAAGCCTTTTAAGAAAGCCTTTTAACTGATGGGCGCAGTGGCTCACACCTGTAATCCCAGCACTTTGGGACGCTGAGGTGGGAGGATCACCTGAGGTCAGGAGTTCGAGACCAGCCTGACCAACATGGAGAAACCCCGTCTCTACTAAAAACACAAAAAATTAGCCGGCCGTGGTGGTGGGCGTCTGTAATCCCAGCTACTCAGGAGGCTGAGGCAGGAGAATGGCGTGAACCCGGGAGTTGAAGCTTGCAGTGAGCTGAGATTGTGTCACTACACTCCAGCCTGGGCAACAGAGCGAGACTCCGTCCAAAAAAAACCAAAACACTTGCTAACTCAGAAGCAATTTTCTATAAGAAAACAAGTTCACGTAATCAAGGTGAATCCTTGGATAAATCAGGCTGGTTTAACATCTCATGTCAGAGAAGCAAGTCTTTTTTCTTATTTCTGACCCATAATATAGTAGATTATGCATTTATAATGTGAAATGAAGCAATCTTTAAATATTCTCACTGACCTCTCAGAATGCAGGACCAAATATTTCTACTGAATCTTTTAGTAAGAGAATGTATCCCAATTTATTTGGTTGATATACCATAACCAGACAAAACTGCAAGAAAATTACATACTAAGCTCACTCGTTCTGAGCTATTAAACAAAATTTATCCCAAAAATGCAGGGATAGTTTAACTCTTGGGAAGAAATCTATAATGTGCCAGGCACAGGGGTGCATGCCTATAGTTCCAGCTACTTGGGAGGTTGAAGCAAAAGAATCAGGAGTTTGAGGCTGGCCTGGGCAACATTTGTGAGACTCCGTCTCTGGAAGAACAAAACGCAACAAACTATAATGTAACTCACTAGATTACTAGAATAAAGGAGACCAAATAGAACTGTCATTATCTGCAAGGTCAAAAAGATAGTTTTTGTTTTGTTTTGTTTTGAGACAGGGTCTCATTCTGTCATCCAGGCTGGAGTGCAGTGGCACCATCTCAGTTCACTGCAACCTCCGTCTCCTGGGTTCAAGCGATTCTCCTGCCTCAGCCTCCCAAGTAGCTGGGATTACAGGTGCATGCCACCATGCCTGGCTAATTTTTATATTTTTAATAGAGATGGGGTTTCACCGTGTTGCCCAGGCTGGTCTCAAACTCCTGACCTCAGGCAATCCGCCTGCCTCGGCCTCCCAAAGTGCTAGAATTACAGGGGTGAGCCACCACACCCTACCAAGAGTATTTCTTAATAAGATCAAGGGCTATACATGGGTGCTGATTTTCACCATTTCTATTCAATACTCAATTAGGTCCTAAACAGCATAATAAGGTAAGAAAAATAAAGGAAATGAGTTTGAAAGGAAATAAAGAATGTCAAAATTCATAGAAAATGATTGTTTTCATAGAAAATCCAAAATAATTACAAATAAACTGTTGGGCGTTAATGAAATAATTTAACAATGTTGATGGACACAAAATCAAAATTAAAAATGAGTTGCATTAATATAGTACAGTTAGGGTATCAAAAAATTAGTTAGGAAATGTCATTTTGGCCAGGCCCAGTGGCTCACACCTGTAATCTCAGCACTTCAGGAGGCTGAGGCGAGTGGATCACTAGAGGTTAGGAGTTGAGACTAGCCTGGCCAACTTGGCAAAACCGCATCTCTACTAAAAATACAAGAATTAGGCCGGGTGCGGTGGCTCATGCCTGTAATCCCAGCACTTTGGGAGGCCGAGATGGGTGGATCACCTGAGGTCAGGAGTTCGAGACCAGCCTGGTCAACATGGTGAAACCCCGTCTCTATTAAAGAAAAATACAACAATTAGCCGGACGTGGTGCCAGGCACCTGTAATCCCAGGTTCTCGGGAGGCTGAGGCAGGAGACTCGGTTGAACCCAGGAGGCAGAAGTTGCAGTGAGTAGAGATCGCGCCATTGCACTCCAGCCTGGGGGACAAGAGCGAGACTATGTCTCCAAAAAAAAAAAAAAAAAAAAAAATTCACAGGAATGGGAACATCACACACCGGGCCTGTGTGGGGTGGAGGGAGGGGGAGGGGATAGCATAGGAGATTATACCTAATGTAATGACCGAGTTAATGGGTGCAGTCACACCACATTGGCACATGTATACATATGTACACAAACCTGCACGTTGTACACATGTACCTAGAACTTAAAGTATTAATAAAAAAGAAAAAATAAAATGTTAATTTTTAATTATTTACCAAGTTTAGCAGAAGAAAAAAAAAATTAGCTGGGTGTGGTCCATCCCAGTTACTTGGAAGGCTGAGGCAGGAGAACTCACTTGAACCTGGGAGGTGGAGGTTGGCAGTGAGCTGAGATTTGCCCCACTGCACTCCAGCCTGGGCCGACAGAAGCGAGACTCTGTCTCTAAATAAATAAATAAATAATAAAATAATATATATATATATATAATAAATAAAAGAAATGCTCATTTTAAAACAATGCACTTACAATGCTTTAAGAATATGAAATAATGAATGAATCTAACAAAAAAAATTGCAAGGTCTCTACAGAGAAACTTATAGAACTTTATTCAAGATGACCTAAATAAATTATGTTTGTATATGGAAAGCCTCAATAGCAAAAGTTCTCCAGTGGATTTCTACGGCCCATGCAGAAGTCCACCAAGCTCATAAAACCATAGAAATAGCGTTACACACCCACCCGAACCGCAAAAATCCAGAAATCAGACTATAGCAAGTAGGGATGAGGATGTAGTGCAGTGGGAACCTTTATGCACTCATGGTCAGCGCATAAATCACTACAACTATTTTGGAGCACAATTTAGAAATGACAAAGACTGGAGATGTGTTTATGACAAAGCAATTGCATTACTGCCGTCTACCTAAGAAATCCAACACTTACACATGGGGACATATTGTGGAATGTTCGCAGAAGCATTATTGGTATTAGTAAAAAATTAGAAATCATCTAAATGCCCATCAACGCAAGTATGGCTGGGCATGGTGGCTCATGCCTGTAATCTCAGCAATTTGGGAGGCCGAGGAGAGAGGATTACTTGAGCCCAGGAGTTTGAGACCAGCCTGGGAAACATGGTGAGACCCCATTTTTACCAAAAATTAAAAAACAAAACAAAACAAAACAAAAACAGGTGTGGTGGTGCAAGCCTGTAGTCCCAACCACTGGGGAGGCTGAGGTGGGAAGAGCTCTTGAGCCTGGGAGGTCGAGGCTTCAGTGAGCTATGATGTGCCACTGCACTTCCAGCCTAGGTCACATGAGACCCTGTCTCAGAGAAAAACAAAATGAGTATGAACAAATAAATGATGGCAGCTCCATAAATAGAATTCTAAACAGCAGTGAAAATGATTATACTGATAAATGTAGATGACTCTCATAAACATGTTGGTTTTAAAAGTAACCTACAGAAGATTCCATACAATTATATCATATAAATTTTATGCAGAACAATACCACTGTTGCTTAGTGATACATACACATGCAGAACAATTATAAACAAATGTATTGGGATGATAAACATATAATTCAAAGTACGGGATACTTTCGAGTAGGAGGGAGATGCAATTAGGGAGGGGTATGCAGATTTCAAACTTCATTACTAGTTTATTTATTGGCCAGGAGCGGTGGCTCACACATGTAATCCCAGCACTTTGGGAGGCCGAGGTGGACGGTTCACTTGAAGTCAGGAGTTCCAGACCAGCCTGGCCAACATGGCTAACCCTCGTCTCAAGTAAAAATACAAAAATTAGACGGGCAAGGTGGCATTAGCCTATAGTTCCAGCTACTCGGGAAACTGAGGCGGAAGAATCACTTGAAAGAGGGAGTCGGAGGTTTCAGTGAGCCGAGGATCGCGCCACTGCACTGTAGCCTCCTGGCTGACGGAGCGGAGCGAGACTCTGTCTCAAAACAAAACAAACAAAAAACATCGTAAATGTGGATGTGCACACCCCCCAGCTTAAGAAAGAATTTCCTCTGTCGCCCAGGAGGCAGTGGCGCGATCTCGGCTTACTGCAGCCTCCGCCTCCCAAGAGTTAAAGCGATTCTCTGCCTCAGCCTCCCGAGTAGTTGGAAATACAGACGTGTGCCACCAGGCTAATTTTTAAAAATTATTTTCACAACAACCTCTAGTTCTAATATACCACATCTTATTCAGAATTTTTTCATTGCAAGCAACAGCCAGTAGGTGGCAGGGGAAGCTTGGTATTTGCTGTGTCTGACAAAAAACAAACAAACAAACAAACAAACAAAAAAACCTTTTCCCCCCACCAATCACATAAACCAAAGGCTTCCTTTAAAGTCACTCATCACATGTCACTTTCCAAAATAAAATGAATTAACTAAAACCATTGCTTTCCTTATTCATGCATATTTGCATTCTGGTATTCATTGTTCCTAATAGTAACAGTGATCTTTTGAAACATTATTAAACTTTCCAGTGGAGCAACTCTGGTTTTTATCCCCTGGTGCCACTACTGCAATGCTTCTGTGAAACAGGCTGCCACCGCAGGTTCCGACAACACGGTTATTGCAGCATGTGCATGGGGGTGCAGTGGGGGAGTGGGACTGCAAAAACGGCAGCCATCTTATGCCTGAGTTCCTTCCTATCTCGCTGACCTTAGGTGCAGACCGTCAGGCACATTGCTGAAATCTGCTTTCACACTCACTCCCAAGAACGTTCTTCTTTTCTATTGGGGGTGAGGGATGGGGGTGTGGAGGTGGCAAATGCCACATAAATATCTTGCTTTATGTCAAGCAACTAAGCAATACAGACTAGCTTAGCAAAATGATCTGTCTGCATGTTTTCCTAAATAAAACAGCAACCTAAGACATCTTCTATTTTCTGCTTAGGGTGGTATTAGAAAATTATTGCAGGCCGGGCGCGGTGGCTCATGCCTGGAATCCCAGTACTTTGGGAGGCCGAAGCGGGCAGATCACTCGTGGTCAGGAGCTCAAGACCATCCTGGCCAACATGGTGAAACCCCATCTCTACTAAAAATACAAAAATTAGCCAGGCGTGGTGGTGCAGACCTATACTCCTAGCTACTTGGAGGCTGAGGCATAAGAATCGCTTGAACCTGGGAGGCAGAGGCTGCAGTGAGCTGAGATCACACCACTGCACTCCAGCCTGGGCCACAGAGTGAAACTTCCTCTCAGGAAAAAAAAAAAAAAAAAAAGAAAATTATTGCGGGTCATGGTCTGAATCTGGCTGGTGGATTTATTTTGTGGGGCTACTGCCATTTGAAGTGTCTTTTTTAATTGGTCAAAATTAAAATTCAGGAGAGATCACATAGAATTAAGATTTTAGGTTTCTCTTTAAAAAAACAAAAAACAAAAAACAGATATTCTGGCAACGCCTTTCCATGTGGCCCAGTGAGCAGGAACAGAGCCGAGCTGGCCCTGCCTCTGGAAGGGGAGTATGTAGCTGTCTCACCCAGGCCTTGTACTCTTGGCTGTCTGTTGTTTTGCCCTGACAAAGACTCTCTCCTTACCCAAACTCTGGCCAGGCTCCTCTGAGCCCTTTCTCCACTGGACCTCGACGTTGGCCTAGAAAGAGTTGAGCAAAACATTGACCCAGTTTCTAGCGGCTTAAAGCCACTTCTCTAGGATGTCCCCAGAGGAAAAGTGCCTGCCTGAGGAAACTCAAGCTGCCAAAAGAATTACTGACTCCCAGTCTCCATGGGGACATAGGAGCCTAACTTGGGTAACACCAGGCCCTCATTCTTGCTTTTCATAACTTTTCACTTCCCTCAGTCTATTGAGCCCCTGCTCACTCACTTCACTGCTCCCTCATTCTCCTCTTTAACCTCCCAGTCACCTCTGTACAAATCGAGGTTGAGTTCAACTCATAGTAGACTGTCTCTGTTACTGAAACACCGTGGGTTCAGTCTCGGTCCTGCCACAAGCTGCACAGAAAGCCAATGACTGAGACCACCAGTGCTGCCAAGAAAGAAGGCTTAATCCGGTGCTGCAGCCGAGGAGATGGGGGCTCAGCCTCAAAATCATCTCCCTGACCCAATAAAACTAGGGGTTTTTATATAGCAGGAAAGGAATGTAACAATGTGTAAGAAAATAGGAACTCGGAAGGGCCAAGGAGGCGATCATGATGAATTATGGGTCCATCTTATTGTCAAGATGTGGTGATCTGGTGAGTTTCCGTTCCCTGATACTTTTTTTGAGCAGCCTGAAGGTTCATTCCTGAGGAAAGAACTCAGATAAAACAAATGTAAGCTTCAAGCTTTAAGACCAGAAGGGTCCATTTCTATGTCCATCCAAAAAATACTGGCTGGGTGTTGTGGCTCACGCCTGTAATCCCAGCACTTTGGGAGGCCGAGACAGGTGGATCATGAGGTCAGGAGTTCAAGACCAGCCTGGCCAAGATGGTGAAACCCTGTCTCTGCTAAAAATGCAAAAATTAGCCGAACGCAGTGGTGGGCGCTTGTAATCCCAGCTACTCGGTAGACTGAGGCAGAGAATTGCTTGCACCTGGGAGGCGGAGGTTGCAATGAGCCGAGATCATGCCACTGTACTCCAGCCTGGGCAACAGAGCAAGACTCCATCTCAAATTTGCCCCGCCCCCCCCAACTTAAATGTCAACAAGTTTTTTTTTTAAGAGACAAAGTCTTGTTCTATCACCCAGGCTAGAGTGCAGTGGTGCAATCGTAGCTCACTATAGCCTCGACCTCCTGAACTCAAGTGATCCTCTCACTTCAGCCTTCTGAATAGCTGGGATTACAGGTGTGCACCACCACACATGGTTTTTTATTTTTATTTTTATTTTATTTTGAGATGGAGTTTCGCTCTTGTTGCCCAGGTTGGAGTGCAATGGCGCGATCTCAGCTCACTGCAACCTCTGCCTTCCAGGTTCAAGCGATTCTCCTGCATCAGCCCCCTGAGTAGCTGGGATTACAGGCACCCACCACCACACCTGGCTAATTTTTCTGTATTTTCAGTAGAGATGGGGTTTCACTATGTTGGCCAGACTGGTCTCCAATTCCCTGACCTCAGGTGATCCACCCACCTCAGCCTCCCAAATTGCTGGGATTACAGGCATAAGCCACCATGCTCGGCCTAAGTTTTTTATTTTTAGTAGAGATGGGGTCTTGCTAGATGATTTTTAGTAAAGATGGGGGCCTTGTTGCCTAAGCCTGTCTTGAATTCCTGGGCTCAAGCAATTCTCCTGCCTCAGCCTCCCAAAGTTCTAGGATTACAGGTGTGAATCACTGCACCTGGCTGAATTTTTTCTTAAACACAAGATTTTTGTAGCAGATAATTTAGAATTACCTGTATGAGAAAATATGCCCGTTTGTGTTTCTTGCTTGTTTACTTTTTTTTTCTTTTTTTGAGACAGAATCTTGCTCTGTCCCCCAGGCTGGAGTGCAATGGTGCAATCTTGGCTCACTGCAACTTCCACTTCGTGGGTTCAAGTGATTCTCCTGCCTTAACCTCCTGAGTAGCTGGGATTACAGGTGTGTGCCACCATGCCCAGTTAATTTTTGTAATTTTATTAGAGACAGGGCTTCACTGTGTTGGCCAAGCTGGTCCTGAACTCCTAACATCAGGTGATCCGCCTGCCTCGGCCTCCCAAAGTGCTGATATTACAGATGTGAGGCACCGTGCCTGGCCTCTTGCTTGTTTACTTTTTAAGCAACCAATATGACCAGGTCTTTTATTCTGTTTAATAAATTCACTTTCTCTTTACTATCTCATATTAAGCCCTAATTTTAGATGGGGCTAGATGTGTTATTGTTCTTCCTTCTGTCCTTCTGTTCTCAATAACGTAAGCAACTCAAGGACACGAGATTAGCATTTTCAGTCATTGCAGTTTTGTCTTTTGTTGTTGTTGTTGTTGTTATTACCAATTTTAATTTCAGACCCAAACTTCACTTGATTAAATTTGTTAGAATTTGTTAGAAGCTCTCTTAATGCAGAACTGGGGTTTCCAAATGAGTGTCTCTGATGTATGTGTAAGCCATAGTCAACAAAACAGCCCAAACTTTCTGGTCCAATCCAATCTGGCCATTGCTGTATAAATATTACCTTAAGACTAGAGGTCTTGAAGTTATTTGATTTGGTGCTTAGCTTTCAAGCTACCATAATCCTGTCCTTTAGCTCCTTGACATTTAAAATGCCATTTCACACAGAAAGTCACTGATACTGGTTAGTGATTTTGGCAAAGTAACCAAGCCTTCAAGTTTTTCTTTCCCCTCCCACCCACCCCATGATTCCAGGTCTTGTCTGAATTATTCAACCTTCTTTCCCATCTTGCCTTTACCATCTCACTGTTTTATGAATAAATATGGTCTCCGTGCATTGTATTTATGTAATAGGTCATTCCCTCAGTCAATTGTTAAAGATACGAAGAATCTATAAAGTAAGACCATGGCTTTCAAGGGGTTACCTTCTGATTTGAGTACTGGTTTGAAGTTTGAATTTCCAAGCCCTAAGTACGTTTGTTGAAGGTGACCACTGTGGTTGATCTGAAACATCCACTCCACCCCAGATGATTAAGCTCTAACCCAGGGCGGCAGCCCTGCTCTCCGGCCTGGTGGGTCAATTTTAGAATCCGGTGCATGAATTAGTTCTGACAGTGGAGATGAAGGGGAAGTCAGCCGAGGGAGTCTCTGGGAAAGTTCTCTCTCCTAAGAGAGAGTCACAAGAGAAGAGCTTCTTGTTAAATCTGGTGGATTGGAAAAATGCCTCTCATCCAACAGAAGCTCCATTAAAATGCTATAAAAGGCCGGGTGTGGTGGCTCATGCCTGTAGTCCCAGCACTTTGGGAGGCTGAGGCAGGCAGATCACAATATCAGGAGATCTAAACCATCCTGGCTAACACAGTGAAACCCTGTCTCTACTAAAAATACAAAAAAAATTAGCCGGGTGTGGTGGCAGGTGCCTGTAGTCCAAGCTACTCGGGAGGCTGAGATAGGAGAACGGCATGAACCTGGGAGGCAGAGTTTGCAGTGAGCTGAGATTGCACCAAGGCACTGGGCGACAGAGCGAGACTCCATCTCAAAAAAAAAAAAAAAAAAAAAAAAAAAAGCTATAAAAGGGATTTGAAACAAGTTCACAAGGGCAAAGATGATGGGAGAAACGGGTAACATTTGGAAGCGAGGAGAGAGAGAGGACTGATGATTGACTCAATGAATCCAAGAAGGCAGAAACCTCAGCCAGCAGTGGAGAAAGCCCTAAAGGAAGTCAGGTGGTGTTGGGTACCCCAGAAAGGCCCAAAAACTGGGGCACCGAGCACTTATGAAATGGGGGTGCATGTGGTGATAAAACGGGAACTTTTCTGAATGTGTGTCCAACAAGCACTAGACCCCAGATCTCCCTTCTTCCTCCAAGCAAAAGAGTAGAGTTCATTCTCTCAAGACACTGAGCCAAAGGGACCCAAGCTGGCTGAGGATGAAGACAGGAAGCAGGTACTATGGTGAAAATAGGGAGATAAAGTGAAACGCTTCGTGTTGAGTAAGATCCTTCCCACAGGCAAAATGAGTGAGGCACTTGTAGGCACAAAATTTAAGGGAGCACCAAAAGCTCAGTAATCTAGAGAAATAGTATTCATGCACATCAATCCACATGTTTTTTATTTTCTTTGCTTGTGGTTTCTTTTTTTTTTTTTTTTTCCTGAGATGGAGCTTCACTCTGTCACCCAGGTTGGAGTGCAGTGGCGCAATCTCGGCTTCACTGCAGCCTCCGTCTCCCGGGGTCAAGTGATTCTCATGGCTCACCCTCCCAAGTAGCTGAGATTACAAGCATGTGTCACCGCACCTGGCTAATTTTTGTATCTTTAGTAGAGACGGGGTTTCACTATGTTGCCCAGGCTGGTATCAAACTCCTGACCTCAAGTGATCTGCCTGCCTGGGCCTCCCAAAGTGCTGGGATTACAGGCATGAGCTACTGCACTCAGCCTCATGGTTTCTTCTTTCATCTCTGATCTTCCTTACGTGATCATTTCCCTCCTTTTGAAGTTACTATAGTGAGGGCCACTTTGTCAACTCTTAGATTTCATTAACTCTTTCTGAAAAATGTCTTCATTTCATCCTGTTTTTGAAAGATAGTTTTACTGGGCCAGGTGTGGTGACTCGCCTGTAATCCTAGCACTTTAGGAGGCTGAGGTGGGCTCATCACTTGAGCTTAGGAGTCCTAGATCAGCCTGGGCAACATGGCAAGACACCACCTCTACTAAAAATACAAAACATTAGCCTGGCATGGTGGCACGTGCCTGTGGTTCCAGCTACTTGGGAGGCTGAGGAGGGAGGATCACCTGAGCTCAGGAGGTCGAGGCTACAGTGAGCTGTGATCAGACCACTACACTTCAGCCTGGGCAACAGGAGTAAGATCCTGTCTCAAAAAAAAAAAAAAAAAAAAGAAATAGTTTTACTGGGTTTGCAACTCTGGGTTGACTCTTGTTTTTTCTAAGCATTTTGAAGATACTATCTCATCATCTTCTGACGTCCATTGTTGCTGTAGAGAAGTTTACATTCAGTCTAAATACCACTTCTTTGTTCATGATTGGTCTTTTCTGCCTGCTTGCTTTTGAGATTTTTTCCTTTGATGTTATGCAGTTTTACTGTTGTATGGATTTCTTTTTCATTATCCTGCTTGGTATATGTAGCCATTTGTGAATCTGATGTCTTTCACAGATTCTACACAATTTTCAGCCGTTGTCTCTTCAAATTTCTGCATCAACTCTCTTCTTTTTATCCTCTCTTTCTGGAATACTAATAAAATGTATTTTAAACATCGAACTCCTGGGTTAAAGTGATCTTTTCACTTCAAGCTCCCTAGTAGCTGGTGCTACAGATACATGCCACAACACCCAACTAATTTTTTCTTTTATCTTTTTTTGTAGAGACAGGGTCTTGCTATGTTACCCAGGCTGGTCTTAAACTCTTGCCCTCAAGTGATCCTCCTGTTTGACCTCCCAGACTGCTGGGATTATAGGTGTGAGCCACTGCGCTTGGCCATTGCTTCTCTCCTTAGATCAGTGTTTGACCAAGGGTAGTCTGAGAACTCCTGCCTTATGTACCTGGTAAAAATTGGAGTCTTTGGGGCTGAGATACTGGCATTTGCATTAATTTAAAAAAAAATCTTGGCCAGGCACAGTGGCTCACACCTGTAATCCCAGCACTTTGGGAGGCCGAGGCAGGCAGATCACGAGGTCAAGAGATCGTGACCACCCTGGCCAATATGGTGAAACCCCATCTCTACTAAAAACACAAAAATTAGCTGGGCATGGTGACGTGCACCTGTAGTCCCAGCCGCCTGGGAGGCTGAGGCAGGAGAATTGCTTGAACCCAGGAGGCAAAGGTTACGGTGAGCCGAGATTGTGCCACTGCACTCCAGCCTGGCAACAGAGTGAGACTCCATCTCAAAAAAAAGAAAAATCTCCAGGTGAGTCTTAAACTCCTATATGTTTGAGAACTTTCTAGATTTTAAATATATGAGGATACAGATGACTATTATTTGTCTTAGTAACCTTCTCGCTCTATCCCAATCCCTTACATTAAGTAGATACTCTGTGAACAATTTTAAATGAAAATGGAACATTAAATGTATGCTACCAAAACACAATACATTAGACTGAACCATTAAAAAACGGCCATTTCTGTAGGTCAAAACAGTTGAATAGCAGCAATTTCCTTTAGTGTCAAAAGACAAAATTACAGCAAACTTAGTTTAAAAATCTAATTGGCTTTTATTTGTGATACTTGAATTGGGAAACACTTTATTTCATAAAATAGACCAAGTACTCTGATGAGCTGAGCAGAAGAGCTTGGCTTTACATCCAGAAAAGGGCTGAAGAAAGCAGGAACAGAGAACAAAAAGTGAATTGGTCATTTCAATGTTACTTTCCTTCCAAAGGTTAAAGCAGAGAGAACTTCTTTATCATGCCAGTTAAAACTGACCTGTTTAGGGAGATGGCTAAACAAATCCCTAATCTCCAATCCTTTCTCTCTCTGTCTTTCCTGATTTCATGGAAGATCAGAAGAACCAGTTAGTTCTGGCTTGGTGGCATGGAACTTTAGCATAAATGACTCCATTTTGGTTACATCTATTGACCCTAATGCAGGAGCTTAGTCTAAACCAACAGCTTTCTATAATTTTTTTCTTTTCTTTTTTTGAGACAGGGTCTCGGTCTTGCTCTTTCACTCAGGCTGGAAGGCAGAGGCACAATCACAGCTCCCTGCAGCCTCAACTTGCTGGGCTCAAGCAATCTTCCTATCTCAGCCTCCCGAGTAGCTAGGATCACAGTTGGGCACCACCATGCCAGGCTAATTTTTGTAGAGATGGGATTTTGCCATGTTGCCCAGGTTGGTCTGGAACTCCTGGACTCAAGGAATTCACCCACCTTGGCCTCCCGAATTGCTGGGACTACAAGTGTGAGCCACTGTACCTGGCCTAGATTTTATTCAACAGGTTCAACCTAGTATTTGTTAAAGAAAGTGAAAAAGTCTTGCTAATTTTCTCATAGTCTAATAATTAAAGATATGTATGAACCATAAGATGTCAAGTAATTAGACTTCTTAGTTTTGAACCTTTTGAAGAGCATATGGAAACCACCTAAACATATAATTAAAGTCTTAAGTTATAAATTCCTGAAGTTCAAACTAAAACATAAAAATGGTTAATAGCATACTATGAGTTGCAGTAGTCTTTAAAATGTTTATTATAAGCCATGAGAGCACTGAACAAAAAAACGAGCACTGGGCTTTAGAGTCTTGGTGATAGATGCAGGAGGCAGATAAGGTGGAGGACCCCTGGAGAATGTCTGACTTGCTTGCACACAGGGAGGACAGGGTGGAGCCATGGGGAGCTTGTGCCATTTGCATAGGGGAGGAGCCTGGTCTCTTCAGTTTCTGCGTGAAACTGATTGATTCCTGTGTCCTGAAATGAATCTGTGAGGTGGGGGCCTGTTAGCAGGAACTCCTCTTGCTTTGCTGAGAGGTTTTTTTTTCCCCTTTTAGCTGAACCCAGATTTAGCTGAACTAAAAAGCAGAAATTCTGCAACACTGGGATGTCTAAAGGCACCAAGAATATTCATTGGGGAAAGGACAGTCTTTAATAAATTTGTGGTGGAAAAACTGGATACCCATATGCAGAAGAATGAAACTAGATTCCTATCTCTCATAATATACAAAAATCAACTCAATATCGTTGAAAGGCTTAAGTGTAAGACCTGAAACTAAAAAACTATTAGATGAAAACTTTGAGGAAACCCTTCAGGACATTGGTTTGGTCAAAGATTTTATGAATAAGACCTCAAAAGTAAGGGCAACAAAAGTGAAAACAGACAAATGGGATTACATCAAACTAAAAAAGTTTCCACACAGCAAAGGAAACAATTAACAGAGTGAAGAGACAACCTATAAAAATGGGAGAAAATATTTGTAAACTATTCATCTAAGAAGAGATTAATATCCAGAATATACAAGAAACTCAAACAACTCAACACCAAAAATAAACAATCTGATTAAAAATGGGCAAATGAGCTGAACAGAAATCTTTCACAAGAAAATGTGCAAATGGTCAACAAGCTATATGTTAAAATGCTCAAGATTACTAACCATCAGGGAAATGCAAATCAAAGCCACAATGAGATGTTATCTCACCCCAGTTAGGATGACTACTATCAAAAAGATTAAAAAATGAACGCTAGCAAGGATACAGAGAAAGGGTAACTCTTACACACTGTTGGTGGGAATATAAATTAGTACAGACATTATGGAAAACAGTATAGAGATTTTTCAAAAAACTAAAAATATAACTATTATATGGATACAGGAGATAAAAAAATTACTTAGGCAATTAGTGAGGGTAAGAGAGCCCTCGGTAAGGCTTCTTTCTTTTTTAGCAAAAGCAGCCCCAAATCATTTCTAACAAAAAGCAGCCTGTAAAATCGAGCTGCAGACATAGATAGGCAAGCTGGAAGTTTGCATGAGTGAATGCCGGCAATTGTGCCAATAGGAAAAGGCTACCTGGGGGCCAGTCAAGTTCAACGTGGAGGCTCCACCTTCCCTTTCTTTTTTTTTCTTTTTCTTTCTTTTTTTTTTTTTGAGACGGAGTCTCACTCTGTTGCCAGGCTGGAGTGCAGTGGCACGATCTCAGCTCACTGCAATCTCCGCTTCCCAGGTTCAAGCAATTCTCCTGCCTCAGCCTCCTGAGTAGTTGGGACTAAAGGTGCCCACCACCCTGCCCAGCTAATTTTTGTATTTTTAGTAGAGATGGGGTTTCACCATGTTGGTCAGGCTGGTCTCCATCTCTTGACCTCGTGATCTGCCCGCCTCAGCCTCCCAAAGTGCTGGCATTACAGGTGTGAGCCACTGTGCCCGGCCCACCTTCCCTTTCTTTGTCAACCACACTTACATAAAGGAACAGGCAACACAGGGCCAGCCAGGTAGAGACCCCATCTGCATAATAAAAGATTAGGGTGGAGTGGCCATCTTCTTTGTGCACTCTGCAAATGGCAAACCTGGTCCAACCAATCTCTCAGGCTCTATGTAAATCAGACACCACCTCCTCAAGCTCATCTATAAAACCCTGTACATTTCATCATAGAACTGGAAGACCTACTCAGGAGCCCCAACCTCTCTGCAGAAGAGAGAGCTTTTCTCTTTTGCCTATTAAACCTCTGCTCTTAATCTCACTCCTTGTGTATCTACGTCCTTGATTGCCTTGGCATGAGGCAACGAACCTCGGTATTACTCCAGATGATTGATGCTGCTTCAATATGATCCAGGAATTTCACTTGTCAGTATACATCCAAAAAAAAAGGAAACCAATATTGTTACCAAAACACCAGGGGTTCAGTCTTGATTCTGCTGCTTACTGCAAAGAAAGCCAATCACTGAGACAACAGTTATTTTCAAGGAAAGCTTCGAGTGGTGCAGCAAAGGAGAAGGGAAATCAGTCTCAAATTCATCTCCACCACTGACTAAAATTAGGGGTGTACACAGCAGAGAAGAAATGTAACGATGCATGGGAAGACAGGAACTTGGGAGGGGTGAGGAAACAATAATGATGAATGAAGGGCCTGGCATCTGATTGTATGAATATGGTGACATGGTGAGTTTCAGTTTTTTGATACCTTCTGAGAGGCCTGGGGGTCCTTTCTTGAGGAAGGAACTCAAATAAAACAAAGGTAAGTTTCAAGCTTTAACACCAGAAAAGTCAATTTCTATGTTTATCCCCCAAAACTGTCGATGGGACTGTTGGGTCAGTTTCAGTATGTTGAAGAGATACCTGCACCTCCATGTTTATTGCAGCACTCTCATGATAGCCAAGGTCTAGAATCAATATAAGTGTCAATCAACAGATGCGGGAAAAAGAAATATATACACAATGGGATACTATTCAGCCATAAAAGGAATGAAATCCTGTCCTTCACAGCAACATGGGTGAAACAGGAGGTCATTACGTTAAGTGAAATAAGCCATGCACAGAAAGATAAATACTGCACGCTCTCATTCATATGTCAAAACTAAAAAAGTTGATCTCACAGAGAGAGTAGAATAGCGTGAATTAGAAGCAGAGAGTAGAGGCTGGGCACAGGAGCTCACACCTGTAATCCCAGCACTCTGGGAGGCCGAGATGGGTGGATCACCCTGAGGTCAGGAGTTTGAGACCAGCCTGGTCAACATGGTGAAACCTCATCTCTACTAAAAATACAAAAAATATGCCAGGCATGGTGGCAGGCACCTATAATCTCAGCTACTCAGGAGGCTGAGGCAGGAGAACCGCTTGAATTTGGGAGGCAGACATTGCAGTGAGCCGAGATTGTGCCATTGCACTCCAGCCTGGCTGACAACAGTGAAACTCCATCTCAAAAAAAAAAAAAAAAAAAAGTAGAGTAGAATAGAATAGTGATTACAGGAGGGGATGAGGGTGAGATAGTGAGAGGCTGATTAATGTATAAAATTACAGTTAGATAGAAGGAGTAAGTTCCAGTGTTCCATAGCACTGTAGGATGAGTCAAATTGACAACAATTTATTATATATTTTCAACTAGCTAGACGAGCAAATTTTGAATGTTTCCAACCCCCCAAAATGATAAATATTTGAGGTAAACAATTTTCTAATTACCTCGATTTGATCATTACACATTGTATACTTGTATCAGAATATCACACTGTACTCCATAAATATGTATAATTATTATGTACCAATTTAAAATATTAATAAAAGCACAAAAGTAGTAGGAGGTGGGCCAGGCACGGTGGCTCACGCCTATAATCCCAGCACTTTGGGAGGCTGAGGCAGGCAGATCATGAGATCAACATATTGAGACCATCCTGGCCAACATGGTGAAACCCCGTCTCTACTAAAACTACAAAATTAGCTGGGCATGGTAGCATGCCCCTGTAGTCGCAGCTACTCAGGAGGCTGAGGCAGGAGAATCACTTGAACCTGTTGGGAGGCAGAGGTTGCAGTGAGCCCAGATTGCACCACTGCATTCCAGCCTGGGTGACAGAGTGAGACATCACCTCAAAAAAAAAA
>NW_016813941.1:114212-117621 GCF_001698545.2 Rhinopithecus bieti | reverse complement strand
AAAAAAAAAAAAGTAGAGTAGAATAGAATAGTGATTACAGGAGGGGATGAGGGTGAGATAGTGAGAGGCTGATTAATGTATAAAATTACAGTTAGATAGAAGGAGTAAGTTCCAGTGTTCCATAGCACTGTAGGATGAGTCAAATTGACAACAATTTATTATATATTTTCAACTAGCTAGACGAGCAAATTTTGAATGTTTCCAACCCCCCAAAATGATAAATATTTGAGGTAAACAATTTTCTAATTACCTCGATTTGATCATTACACATTGTATACTTGTATCAGAATATCACACTGTACTCCATAAATATGTATAATTATTATGTACCAATTTAAAATATTAATAAAAGCACAAAAGTAGTAGGAGGTGGGCCAGGCACGGTGGCTCACGCCTATAATCCCAGCACTTTGGGAGGCTGAGGCAGGCAGATCATGAGATCAACATATTGAGACCATCCTGGCCAACATGGTGAAACCCCGTCTCTACTAAAACTACAAAAATTAGCTGGGCATGGTAGCATGCCCCTGTAGTCGCAGCTACTCAGGAGGCTGAGGCAGGAGAATCACTTGAACCTGTTGGGAGGCAGAGGTTGCAGTGAGCCCAGATTGCACCACTGCATTCCAGCCTGGGTGACAGAGTGAGACATCACCTCAAAAAAAAAAAAAATGTAGGAGGTGAAACTGGCTCAATAGTCCCATAGACAGTTTTTTTTGATAAATATTCTAGTCTTAAAGCTTGAAGCTTATATTTATTTTATCTGAGTTTCTTCCTCAGGAATGGACCTTCAGGCCTCTCAAAAAAAGTATCACGGAACTGAAACTGACCAGATCACCATAGTCAGACAATGAGATGCCCGGCCTCCCATTCATCATGATTGCTTCAGGCCTCTCAAAAAAAGTATTACAGAACTGAAACTCACCAGATCACCATATTCAGACAATGAGTTGCCCGGCCTCCCATTCATCATGATTGCTTCCTTGTGGCTTCCTACTTCCAGTTTCTTCCACATTATTACATTTCTTCCCTGCTATAGAAACCCCTAGTTTTAGTTGGTCAGGTTGATGGATTTGAGATTGAGCTCACATCTCCGCAGTGCAATATCCAATTAAAGCCTTCTTCTGAAGCAGGAATTAAAAGAAATTAAAGAACGAATAAGCAAAAAACCCCAATTCCCTCTGAGGAAGAGAAAGAGCTAAAGTCCTTTAAAATTAACTGCCTGTTTTTCTGTAGCTAGTGAGCCTTATCTCTCCCTTTCCCAGGCATTGTGAAGACACTGCTTCTCTAGCTGTGCAGCTGCAAGGTCACTAGGTAGATAAACTCAAGTTGTAAAACATGTTTTTCCTTGAAAAGTAAGAAATGATGTAACGCATGGCTCAATTGAATAACTGTCTTTGTTTCTCACTTCTGTAATATGCTTCCCCCTGCACAGATCTCCCCCTGCCCCACAAAATGCTTAAAAGGTAACTGGACTCTTTGTTTAGAGCTCAGCCTTTTTGGATGTTAATCTGACTGCGCTGATGCACCTAAATAATAAATAATAAGTACCCTCTTCAACCCCTCAGTCTCTCTGATTCTTAAATTATCCTGCTGCACTTCCTTGGCAATACTTGTCCTCTGAATCATCAGCTTTCTGTGCAGCAAGCAGCAAGCCCTCACCAAACCTTGGTGTTTTGCTAACAGATGTCTGGAGTGGATTAATTTAATGCATTTCAATACTCTTCAATTCTTCAAAATATTCTGAAGAAAATACATTAGGCTGGGCGTGGTGGCTTATGTCTATAATCCCATGACTTTAGGAGGCCTAGGCAGGCAGATCACAAGGTCAGGAGATAGAGACCATCCTGGCTAACACAGTGAAACCCTGCCTCTACTAAAAACACAAAAAATTAGCAGGGTGTGGTGGCACATGCCTTTAGTCACAGCTACTCGGGAGGCTGGGGAAGGAGAATCGCTTGAACCTGGGACGCGGAGGTTGCGTTGAGCCGAGATCTTGCCAGTACACTCCAGCCTGGGTGACAGAGCGAGACTCCCATCTCAAAAACAAACAAACAAACAAACAAACAAAATATATATATATGTAAATTAGCTGGGCGCAGTGGCACATGCCTGTAGTCCCAGCTACTCAGGGAGACTGAGGCAGGAGAGTCACTTGAACTCAGAACGTGATGGTTGCAGTCAGCCAAGATCATGCCATTGCACTCCAGCCTGGGTGACAGAGTGAGACTCCATCTAAAAAAAAAAAAAAAAAGAAAACAAAAAGAAAATACTTGTAAACATTAAAAATAGATTTAGGGGTTACAAGTGCAGTTCTGTTACATTAATATATCATATATTGATGAAGTCTGGGCTTTAAGTGTAACCATCACCCAAATAGCGTATACTGTACCCATTAGGTGATTTTTCATCCCTCACTATTCTCCCAACCTCTCACCTTTCTGAGTCTCCATTGCCTATTTCTGTTACTCCAATCTTTATGTCCATGTGTACACATTATTTAGCTCTTACTTATAAGTGAGAACATGTGGTATTTCACTTTCTGTTTCTGAGTTATTTCACCTGTAAATAGTGCTGCAATAAACATGTAAGTACAAGTATCTCTTTTTGGTATAATGATTTTTTTTTCTCTTTGGCTAGATACTCGGTATTTCATTCAGTATTGGGATTGCTGGATCAAATGGTAGTTCTATTTTTAGTTCCTTGAGAAATATCCATTTTCTTTTCCATAGAGGTTGTAATTTACATTCCCAGCAAAATTGTATAAGCATTCATTTTTCTCTGCAACCTTGCTAACATCTGTTATTTTTTAACTTTTTAATAATAGTCATTTTGACTGGTGTGAGATAGTATCTCATTGTAGTTTTAAGGTGCATCTCTCTCACAATTAGTGATGTTAGGTATTTTTTCATATGCTTCTTGGCTACTTGCATGTCTTCTTTCAGATATTGCCCATTTTTTAATGGGGTTATTTTTTTCTTGTTGACTTGTTTTAGTTTCCTGTAGATTCTGGATATTAGTTCTTTGTTGGATGCATAGTTTGCAAATATTTTCTCCCATTCTGTAGGTTGTCTGTTCACTCTGTTGATTATTTATTTTGCTGTGCAGAAGCTTTTTAGTTTCATTAAGTCCCATTTGTCTATTTTTTGTTTTTGTTGCATTTGCTTTTGAGCTTATAAATTCTTTGCCTAGGCTAATGTCAAGAAGAGTTTTCCCTACATTTTTTTTTTTTTTTTTTGAGATGGAGTCTCGCCCTGTTACCCGGGCTGAAGTGCAGTGGTGTGATCTCTGCTCACTGCAACCTCCACCTCCTGGGTTCAAGCGATTCTCCTGCCCCAGCCTCCCAAGTAGATGGGATTACAGGTACCTGCCACCATACTCAGTTTTTTTTCTTTTCTTTTTTTTTTTTTTT
>NW_016813941.1:66927-113834 GCF_001698545.2 Rhinopithecus bieti | reverse complement strand
CCCGCCTCAGCCTCCCAAAGTGCTGGGATTACAGGCGTGAGCCACTGTGCCCGTTCTTTCGTATTTTTAATAGAGACAGGGTTTCACTATTTTGGCCAGGCTGGTCTCAAACTCCTGACCTCATGATCTGCCTGCCTCGGCCTCTCAAAGTACTGGGATTACAGGAGTGAGCCACCGTGCCTGGCCCGTTTCTTTCTTTCTCTCCCTTCCTTCCTTCCTTTTTCTTCTTTCCTTCCTCCTTTTTTGTTTTTTAGTTGTCTGGAGTCTTGCTCTGTCGCCCAGGCTGGAGTGCAGTGGCACGATCTTGGTTCACTGCAACCTCTGCCTCACGACGAGTTCAAGTGATTCTTCTGCTTCAGCCTCCCAAGTGGCTGGGATTACAGGCGCTGGTCACCACCCCTGGCTAATTCTTGTATTTTTACTAGAGATGGGGTTTCACCATGTTGACCAGCCTGGTCTCACGATCTGCCTCGGTCTCCCAAAGTGCTGGGATTACAGGTGTGAGCCACCGCACCAGGCTCCCTACATTTTCTTCCAGGATTTTTCTAGTTTGAGGTCTTACATTTAAGTCTTTAATCCATCCTCAGCTAATTTGTTTAAATAGTGAGAGGTATGGGTCCAGTTTCATTCTTCTGCACATGGAAATCCAATTTTCCCAGCACTACTTATCGAACAGGGTGTCCTTTCTCCGGTGTATGTTTTTGTCAATTTTCTTGAAGATCAGCTGGCTGTAGGTATGAATATGTGGCTTTATTTCTGGGTTCTATATTTTATTCTATTGATCTATGTGTCTATTTCTTTCTTTCTTTTTTTTTTTTTTTGAGACGGAGTCTCACTCTGCCGCCCAGTCTGGAGTGCAGTGGTGCAATCTCTGCTCACTGCAAGCTCCATTCCCCGGGTTCACGCCATTCTCCTGCCTCAGCCTCCTGAACAGCTGGGACTTCAGGCACCTGCCACCACGCCCGGCTAATTTTTTTTATATTTAGTAGAGATGGGGTTTCACCGTGTTAGCCAGGATGGTCTCAATCTCCTGACCTCGTGATCCACCCGCCTCAGCCTCCCAAAGTTCTGGGATTACAGGTGTGAGCCACCGCTACACCCTTGTGTCTATTTTTATACTGTGGTGTTTTGGTTATTACAACCTTGTAGTATAATTTGAGGTCAGGTAATGTGATGCCTCCAGATTTGTCCTTTTTGCTTAGGATTTCTTTGGCTATTCAGGCTCTTTTTTGGTCTCACAAATTTTAGGAATTCCTCCCTCCCTCCCTCTCTCTCTCTCTCCCTCCCTTCCTGTGACAATGTGCTAGCAGCCCTCACTCTCTGCGCCTCCTCGGCCTCCGCATCCACCCTGGCAGCGCTTGAGGAGCCCTTCAGCCTGCCACTACACTGTGGGAGCCCCTTTCTGGGCTGGCGGAGGCCGGAGCTGGCTCCCTCTGCTTGCAGGGAGGCATGGAGGGAGGGGCGCCGGCGGGAACCGGGGCTGCACACGGCGCTCACAGGCCAGTGCGAGTTCCAGCGGGCGCGGCCTGGCACTCAGAGTGGCTGGTGGACCCCCGGCCCAGGGCAGTGAGGGGCTTAGCACCAGGGCCAGCAGCTGCGGAGGCTGCGCAGGGTCCCCCAGCACTGCCGGCCTGCATGCACCACGCTTGAATTCTCACCGGGCCTCAGCCACCTCCCCGCGGGGCAGGGCTAGGGACCTGCAGCCAACCATGTCCGAGCCCCACCTCCGCGGTCCGCGGTGGGCTCCCACCGGCCGGAGCCTCCCCTACTGCACCGCCCCCTGCTCTGTGGCGCCCAGTCCCACCTACCGCCCAAGGGCTGAGGAGAGCAGGTGCTGCCTCCGACTGGCGTGCAGCTCAGCCTGCAGCTGGGTGCAGGATCCACTAGGTGAAGCCAGCTGGGCTGGTGAGTATAGTGGGGACTTGGAGAACCTTTATGTCTAGCTAAGGGATCGTAAACGCACCAATCAGCACGCTGTCAAAACGGACCAATCAACTCTCTGTGAAATGGACCAATCAGTTCTCTGTAAAATAGACCAATCAGCTCTCTGTAAAATGGACCAATCAGCAGGATGTGGGTGGGGTCAGATAAAGGAATAAAAGCAAGCTGCCGGAACACGTCAGGGGCGATTTGTTCGGGTCGTTTCCTACGTTGTGGAGGTTTTGTTCTTTTAGCTCTTTACGGTAAATGTTGCTGATGCTGGTTCTTTGGGTCCACAATGCATGTGAGAACTGTAACAGTTACCACGCTCTGTAGCTTCACTCCTGAAACCAGCAAGACGACGAACCCACCAGGAAGAGAACTCCCGACTTGCAGCCTGTAAGAGTTGTAACACTGCAAAGGTATGCAGTTTCACTCCTGTCAGTGACACCAGGAATCTACCAGAAGGAAAAAGCTCCAAACATGCCTGAACATCTGAAGAAACAAACTGTGGACACACCCTCTTTGAGAACTGTAACAGTCATTGCCAGGGTCTGTGGCTTCATTCTTGAAGTCAGCCAGACCAAGAACCCACCAGTTCCTGACACCTTTCCTTCCCTCCCTCCCTCCTCTCCCTTGCTTCCTCCATTCCCTCTCTCTCTCCCTTCCCTTTTTTCCTCTCTCCCCTCTTTTCTCTCTCTCCCTTCTTCTTTCCTTCCTTCAGCTCTTGTTGGCCAGGCGCTCACTTCAATCTCTGTCTCCCTGGTTGACGCAATTTTCCTGCTCAGCCTCCCAAGTAGCTAGGATTATAGACGTGTGCTATGGCTCTTGGCTAAATTTGTACTTTTAGTAGACAGGGTTTCTCCATGTTGGTCAGGCTGGTCTTGAACTTCCGACCTTAAGTGATCTGCCCACCTTGGCCTCTCAAAGTGTTAGTATTATAGGCGTGAGCCACCGCACCCAGCCTCTTTTTTTTTTTTTTTTTTTTGGAGACATAGTCTCGCTCTTTTCCAGGCAGGAGTGCAGTGGCATAATCTCAGCTCACTGCAACTTCTGCCTCCCAAGTTCAAGCAGTTCTTTCTCCAGTCTCCCCAGTAACTGGTTACAGGCGCTCATCATCATACCCAGCTAATTTTTGTATTTTTAGTAAAGACAGCGTTTCACCGTGTTGGCCAGGTTGTTCTCAAAACTCCTGACCTCCAGTGATCCGCCCACCTCAGCCTCGCGAAGTGCTGGGATTACAGGGATGAGCCACTGCGCCCGGCCTGTTTTTTCTAATTCTATGAGAAATGATATTGGTATTCTGATAGGAATTGCATTGAATATGTAGATTGCTTTGGGCAGTATGGTCGTTTTAATGATACTGATTTTTCTAATCCGTGATGATGGGATGTTTTTCCATTCACTAGTGTCATCTGTAATTTCTTTCTTTAGTGTTTTGTAGTTTTCCTTGTAGAGATCTTTCACCTTCTTGGATAAATGTATTCCTAGGTATTTTATTTTTGATAGCTGTTGTAAATGAGACGGACTTCTTGATTTTGTTCTCAGCTTGATCATTATTGATATATGGAACTGTAATTAACTTTCATACATTAATTTTATATCTTGAAACAATTTATTCATCAAATTTAGGAGTCTTTTGGAGGAACCTTTAGAATTTTCTGGGTATAAGATTCTATCATCGACAGAGATAATTTGACTTCCTCTTTTCCAATCTGGATGCATATTTTTTTCTCTTGCCTAATTACTCTGGCTAGGACTTCCAGTACTGTGTTGAATAGGAATGGTGAAAGTGGGCATTCTTGTCTTGTTCCAGTTCTTAGGGGGAATGCTTCAGTATAATATGGACTGTGGGTTTGTTGTGTATGGCTTTTATTATTTTGAGGTATGTTACTTTTATGCCTAATTTAAGATTTTATCATGAAGGGATGCTGAATTTTATCATTTTTTTCTTTATTGAGATGATCGTATGGTTTTTGTTTTTAATTCTGCTTATATGGTGAATCATATTTATTGATTTGCTTGTGTTGAAATATTTTGCCTCCCTGGAATAAAATCCTCTTAATTATGGTATATTATCTTTTGATGTACTGTTGGATTCACTTTGCTAGTATTTTGTTTAGAATTTTTGCTTCTGTGTTCATGAGGGATACTGGCCGGTAGCTTTCTTTTTCTATTGTGTCCTTGTCTGGCTGTGGTATCAGGATGATGCTGGCTTCATAAAATGAGTTAGGGAGGATTCCCTTCCGCTTGATTTTTGGGAACAGTTTCAGTAGGATTGGTACCAGTTCTTTGTATGTCTGGTAGAATTCAGCTGTGAATCCATCTGGGCTTTTTGTTGTTGGGAGATTTTAAATTGCTGATTCAATTTCACTACTTGTTATTGGTCAGTTCAGGATTTCTCTTTCTTCCTGGTTCAATCTTTTCTTTTCAAATTAGTTTTTGAGACAGGATCTCACTCTGTCAGCTAGGCTGAAATGCAGTGGTGCAATCATAGCTACTGCAGCCTCAATCTCCTGGGCTCAAGCAATCCTTAGAACCCTGAGCAGCTGGGACTGCAGTAATGTGCCACTACTCCTGACTAGTCTTTCTTTTTAAAGTTTTTGGTAGAAACAGGGTCTTACTTAGTTGCCTCAGGCTGGTCTTGAACTCCTGGCCTCAAGCAGTCCTCCTGTCTCAGCCTCCCAAAGTACTGGGATTACAAGTGAGAGCTACTGTGCTTAGCCTTCAATCTTGGGAGGTTATATGTTTTCAGGAATTTTTTCATTTCCTTCTAGAGAAAATACTTATAAAATAAATGATTGGCTGGGAGCGGTGGCTCACGCCTGTAATCCCTGCACTTTGGAAGGCTGAGGCGGGTGGATCATGAGGTCAAGAGATCGAGACCATCCTGGCCAACATGCTGCAACCCTATCTCTACTAAAAATACAGAAATTAGCTGGGCATGGTGGCATGCACCTGTAGTCCCAGCTATGCAGGAGGCTAAGGCAGGAGAATCGCTTGAACCTGGGAGGTGGAGGTCGCAGTGAGCCAAGATTGCACCACTGCACTCCAGCCTGGTGACAGAGTGAGACTCCATCTCAAAATAAATAAATAATTAAAAACCAAAAGCTTGATACTTCAAAATAAACACAGTGTAAGGTGCAAGTTAGTTCTTAAAATACAGTTTCCATCATGTTTTTTCTTTGTTCAAACCTTTCAGTGGTTCCCTGTTAACCCAAGACCAAATTTGTTAGCTTAGTGATATAGTTTGGCTGTGTCACCATCTCAATCTTGATTTGAATTGTATCTCCCAGAATTCTGACACGTTGTGCAAGGGAGAGGTAATTGAACCATGGGGTCAGTCTTTTCTGTGCTATTCTCATAATAGCAAATAAGACTCACGAGATCTGATGGGTTTATCAGGGGTTTCTGCTTTTGCTTCTTGTTCATTGCCACTGCCATGTAAGAAGTGCTTTTCACCTCCCACCATGATTCTGAGGCCTCTCCAGCCACGTGGAACTGTAAGTACGGTTAAACCTCTTTTTCTTCCCAGTCTCAGGTATGTCTTTATCAGCAACATGGAAATAGACAAATACAGTAAATTGTTACCAGAAGTGCGGTGTTGCTGAAAAGATACTTTAGGCCTGGCATGGTGGCTCACACCTGTAATCCCAGCACTTTGGGAGGCTGAGGCGGGCAGATCATGAGGTCAAGAGTTTGAGACCAGCCTGACCAGCATGGTGAAACCCTGTCTCTACTAAAAGTACAAAAATTAGCTGGGTGTGGTGGTGCGTGCCTGAGGAGGCTGAGGCAGGAGAATCACTTGAACACGGAAGGCGGAGGTTGCAGTGAGCCGAGATCACACTGTTGCACTCCAGCCTGGGCAACAGAGCAAGATTCTGTCTCAAAAAAATTAAAAAAAAATTTTTTTTCCTGAGTTGTCTAAAACTTGGGGTCAGGAGAAAGGAATGTTAAGGTGTGGCCTGAAGGTGTGACGCTCTCCAGTCCCCTCAGGAAAAAACTTAGAACAGAGAACAGAGTCTGGGTTTAGTTCTCATTCACCCGTTATCTCAGGTCCACATGACAGTGGGGTACCATTTTTCATCTGATGAGGATACAGTATTCTGAAAACAAGAGCATATCTTAACATGTTATCTTTTAGTTTTCTGTTTGTTTGTTTGAAGATGGAGTCTCACACTGTCTCCCGGGCTGGTGTGCAGTGGTGCGATCTCAGTTCACTGCAACCTCTGCCTCCCAGGTTCAAGCAATTCTCCTGCCTCAGTCTCCTGAGTAGCTAGGATTACAGGCACCCACCACCACTCCTGGCTAATTTTTTTTTCTTTTTCGTGTTTTTAGTAGAGACGGATTAACTATGTTGACCAGCAGGCTGGTCTCAAACTCCTGACCTCATGATCTGCTGCCTTGGCCTCCCAGAGTGCTGGGATTACAGGTGTGAGCCACTGCTATCTTTAGTTTTTACAAGGAACCAGAACACCTTGTGACTGTAACTTGGGAAAGTATTATTTAAGTTATTACTATCTCTTAGCTTATTTGGTTGTTTATTTACTTTTAATGCTAGCTACGTGCCTGGAATTTTCTTTGAAGGGGCTCAAGATTTTTTCTTTATTTTCATGTCTTGGATGGGGAGGTCTTGGTAGGCCCCTAAGAAGAGTCCCTGCTTTGTCTCAAGAGGGGCAGTTTCTAGCAGATAGCTATGCAGCCCTTCCTAAAAAAATTGCCTTTATTTGCAACAGAGCTTATTACAAGTATCTAAGAGCATTGTCCAAACCACTAGAGATTTACATGATAAGCAACTAAGAGGAAATGAAACAGACCAGCTAGAAGTTTACCAGGAAGAACCAGGGAAAGAAAGAGCTAAGAAGGCCCCTCCTAGGGTCAAAGCAAGCTACAAAGCCTGGCACCACCCTGACTTTAATTTAATTAAATCATACCATAGAGCAACTTTTGCCCCACTATACTGTCAAAAACAATAGATGAATCAGCCAACAACTAGTGCATGCTAACATTTGGGTGTCATTCTGGCCGAGTGAGTGAACAGCCAGAGCTTGACTGTGAGATAAGGGGAATAGACAGCCTTTTCTTCTCTTAACTGATTTTTAAAGCAGTTGCAAAAATGTATGTACATATTGGCACTGTTGGTCCTGTAACAGATAGAAATATAATATATTTGACAATAATAGCACAAAGGCTGGTGAGGACAAAGCTGTGCTAAAGTAAGGCTAGGATTCCAGATGGTCACTGGAATCACAGGAACAAATGGAGAGGAACAGAAATGATAAATCAGAAGGTTAGTGTAACAGACTGTAAATGTACACTTTACTTTCTCCTTTTGTTTTCCATAAAAGACATAACATTATATAACATAATAATTGTAATAATGCATTGTTGGGTTTGTAACATATATAGACATCATATGCATACCAATAATAGCACATAAAAAGGGAAGGAACACGTTCTAGATATTTGCTATATGACATTGTGCCCATAGTTAAAAATATGATGTTGTGCTCTTAAAATTTTGCTTAGAGGCCGGGCGTGGTGGCTCACGCCTGTAATCGCAGCACTTTGAGAGGCCAAGGCAGGTGAATCACTTGAGGTCAGGAGTTCAAGACTAGCCTGGCCAACATGGCAAAACCCGGTCTCTACTAAAAATACAAAAATTAGCTGGGCGTGGTGGCATGTGCCTGTAATCCCAGCTACTCAGGAGGCTGAGGCAGGAGAATCTCTTGAACCTGGGAGGCAGAGGTTGCAGTGAGCCAAGTTCACGCCACTGCACTCCAGCCTGGGCCACAGAGCAAGACTTTGTCTCAAAAAAAAAAAAATTTTTTTTTGCTAAGAGGATTGATCTTGTGTTAAATGTTACACACACACACACACACACACACACACACACACTAACAAGAAAGAAAAACTCCACAAAGGACACAAGAAAGCTTTTGGAGAGGATGAATATGTTTATTACCTTGATTGTGATGATGGTATCATGGGTGTATGTATATGTCCCAAATCATCAAATTATTTAATTTATACTGGACACGTGCATTTATAAAATATAAAATATATCTCAATAAAGGTGTTTTTATAACTGAGAAGGAGAAAGGAACAGAGCTTTGAAGTGAATAGAAGTGAAGTTTCTGTATCTCACTTGAAATAAGCTAGTTAAGGCTCTGAAGTAGATAGATTATAAGATGTATATTGTAAGCCCTAGATCAACTATAATGAAAATAAGTGAAAAATGTAGCTTAAAATTCATTAAAAATACACTGGAGGCTGGGCGCGGTGGCTCATGCCTGTAATCCCAGCACTTTGGGAAGCCGAGGTGGGTGAATCACAAGGTCAGGAGCTTGAGACCAGCCTGGTCAACATGGTGAAACTCTGTCTCTACTAAAAACACAAAAAATTAACTGGGCATGGTGGCCTATGCCTATAATCCCAGCTACTAGGGAGGCTGAGGCAGGAAAATCACTTGAACCCGGGAGGTGGAAGTTGCAGTAAGTCAAGATTGCACCACTGCACTCCAGCCTGGGTGACAGTGTGAGACTCCATCTCAAAAAAAAAAAAAAAAAAAAGTGCTCTGGAAAAATAAAGACTATAAAGGAGAAACAAAGGAGCAAAAGGGATATGAGACACAGACAACAAAAAACAAAATGGCAGATGTAAATCCAACCATATCAATAATACCAGTAAATGTGAATGGATTAAATAATTCAATAAAAGGCAGATATTGTGAGACTGGATTTAAAAACATGATCCAACTGTATACTGTCTACAGGAGCCATATTTCAGAATTAAAGATATAAATAGATTGAAAGTAAAAGAATAGAAAAGATACATTATACAATAAATGATCAAAACAGAGCTTGAGTGACTATACTAATATCAGACAAACTATACTTTAAAACAAAAATGTTAATTCAGCTAAAGTGGGATATTTTATAAACATATACTTGCTAATTCATCAGGAAAAATAACAGTTATAACTACATATACACCTTATAACAGAGCACCAAAATACATGAAGCAAAACCAATTAGAAGTGCAGGGAGAAACAGACAATTAACAATAGTTGGAGATTTCAATGTTTTACTTTTTTTTGAGATGGAGTCTCGCTCTGTTGCCCAGGTTGGAGTGCAGTGACGCAATGTCAGCTCACTGCAGCCTCTACCTCCCAGGTTCAAGCGATTCTCCTGCCTCAGCCTCCTGACTAGCTGGGACTATAGGCACACGCCACCATGCCCAGCTAATTTTTGTATTTTTACTAGAGACGGGGTTTCACCATGTTGGCCAGGATGGTCTCGATCTCCTGACCTCATGATCCACCCGCCTTGGCTTCCCAAAGTGCTGAGATTACAGGCGTGAGCCACTGTGCCTGGCCTCAATGCCTTACTTTCAATAATGGTTAGAACAACAAGGCAGAAGAACAGTAAGGAAATAAAAGACTTGAACAATATAAACCAATGAGACTTAACAGACATCTGTAGTACTTCCCACTCAAAAGCATCAGAATATAAATTCTTCTCAAGTGTGCACAGAACATTCTCCAGAAGAGACCACATACTAGGCCATGAAAAAGTCTCAATAAATTTATTAATTAATTTGTTTGTTTATAGAGTTGAGGTCTCAATCTGTTGCCCAGGCTAGAGTGCAGTGGCATGATCATGGCTTACTACAGACTTGAACTCCAGGCTCAAGTGATCCTCCTACCTCAGCCACCTGAGTAACTGGGGCTATAAGCAAGCCACCTCCGTTCCTGGCTAAGTTTTATATTTTTGTGAAGATGGGATTTTGCTATGTTTCCAGGCTGAGAATAAGCATATTATTCTGTCATCCCAATGGAATTAAATTAGAAATGAATAACAGAAGATACTCTGGGAAATTCATGAATATGTGGAAATTAATCAACACACTCTTAAATAATCAATGGGTCAAAGAAGAAATCACAAGAGAAATTAGAAAATGATTTGAGATAAGAGAAAATAAAACTACAACTTATAAAAACTTATGGGATGCAGTTAAAGCAGTGCATAGAGAGAAATTTATAGCGGTAAGTACCTATATTATAAAAAGAAGAAAAGATGATTGGGCACAGTGGCTCATGCCTGTAATCCCAGTACTTTGGGAGGCCGAGGTGGGCGGATTACCTGAGGTCAGGAGTTTGAGACCAGCCTGCCCAAGGCAAGCAGAAGGAAACAACACAGATTAAGGCAGAAATTAATAAAATGCAGAATAGAAAAAAAAAAAAGGAAAATAATCAATGAAACCAAAAGTTTGGGCTTTGAAAACAATCAACAAAATTGGCCAACTTTTAGCTAGACTGACCAAGAAGAAAAGAGAAGAATGCAATTACTAAAATCAAGAATGAAAGAGGAAAACAGTCTCTACTGATCTTACATAACTAAAATGGAATACTTTGAATGCCTGTATGCCAAAAAGTAGATGACTTAGTTGAAATGACAACTTGCCAGACAGACACAAATAGACCTATAAGAACTAAAAAGATTAAGTGCTATGTTTTGAATATGTCCCATAAAGTTCATGTGTTCAAAAGTTAATCCCCAATGCAACAGTGTTGAGAGGTAGAGCCTAATAGGTGGTGATCAGGTTATTGATGCCTCATGAATAGGTTAATGTCATTATTACAGGATTGGGTTAGTTATTGCCAGAGTCGACTGTAATAGAATCAAATTTGGCCCACTCTTGCTCTGTCTCTCCCCTGCCCTCTTGCTCTTTTGCCTTCTGCCATTGTATGACACAACATGAAGGCTCTTGCTAGATGTCAGCCCCTCATCCTTGGACTTACCAGCCTCAAGAACTGTAAGAAATACATTTATTTTCCTTATCAATTACCCAGCCTATGATATTCTGTTATAGCATCACAAAATGAATCAGGGCAGTTGGTAATCAAAAAGCTTCCAACAAAGAACAGACCAGGATCAAATCGCTTCACTGGCTAATTCTAACAAATGTTTACTCTCTCTTAATTGATGTGTTTTATCCATTTACATTTTCTTTTTTTTTTTTTTTTTTTTTTTGAGAAGGAGTTTCTCTCTTGTTGCCCAGGCTAGAGTGCAATTGTGAGACCTCTGCTCACTGCAACCTCCGCCTCCCAGGTTTAAACAATTCTTCTGCCTCAGCCTCCTGAGTAGCTGGGATTATAGGCATGCGCCACCACACCACTAATTTTTTGTATTTTTAGTAGAGACAGCGTTTCACCATGTTGGCCAGGCTGGTCTCGAACTCCTGACCTCAGGTGATTCACCCACCTTGCCCTCCCAAAGTGCTGGGATTACAGACATGAGCCACCGGTGCATGACCCCGTTTGCATTTAATGAGTTCTTAAAATATCCATTTTACTACTTTTTCCTTTTTTTTTTTTTTTTTTTTTTTTTGAGACGAAGTCTCGTTCTGTCGCCCAGGTTGGAGTGCAGTGGCCAGATCTCAGCTCACTGCAAGCTCCGCCTCCCGGGTTTACGCCATTCTCCTGCCTCAGCCTCCCGAGTAGCTGGGACTACAGGCGCCCGCCACCTCGCCCAGCTAGTTTTTTGTATTTTTTAGTAGAGACGGGGTTTCACCGGTTAGCCAGGATGGTCTCGATCTCCTGACCTCGTGATCCACCCGTCTCGGCCTCCCAAAGTGCTGGGATTACAGGCTTGAGCCACCGCGCCCGGCCTCTTTTTCCTATTTTTTATTTGCTTGCTCTCCTTTTCCCCTTTGTTTTGTGTTAAATAAGTATGTTTTATTATTCCATTTTATCTCTTTTCTCAGCTTATTAGCTATGTTTTTCTTTGCTTTTTTCCTACTTCTTGTGAACACAAAGCTATGCTTTTTTTGTTATGCAGGTCTAGTGGTTGCCTTAGGATTTATAGTATACACTTTTAACAGATCACAGTCTATCTTCAAGTAATATTACACCATTTTACATGTAGTGTAAGAACATTATAACAATAGACTTCCATTTTTCCTCTCCTGACCTTTGTGCTATTATTATCATACATATTTTCTAACCCCACAGTACATTTAACATTAAGAGGTTTTTATTGTATTGTATTTTATTTATTTATTTATTTTCAGGCATGGTCTTGCTCTGTCACCAAGGCTGGAATGCAGTGTTGCGAACATGGCTCCCTGCAGCCTTGACTTCCTGGGCTCAAGCTATCCTCCTGCCTCAGCCTCCTAAAGTGCTGGGATTACATACATGAGCCACTGCTTTCAGCTGAGATTTTTTTTTGTTTTTTTAGAGATGGGGTTTCGCCATGTTGCTCAGGCTGATCTCGATCTCTTAGGCTCAAATGATCCACCCACCTCAGCCTCCCAAAGTGCTGAGATCACAGGTGTGAGCCACCATGCTTTGCCTCTAGCTGAGATTTTTAAAATAAGAAAAAATATCTTTTATATTTACACACATTTGTCATTCACTAAGCTCTTCATTTCTTTGTTTAGATCCACATTTTTATCTGGTATTTTCTCTTCTCCTTGAGTAGCTTTAAAACATTTGTTATAGCATACGTTTGCTGGTGATGACATTTTCCTGCTTTTACATATCTGCAAAAATATTTATTCCACTCCTGCTTGCAAAACAAATTTTGCTGGGAATAGAATTCTATATTCCTTTTGTACTTTAAAAATATTGCTCCATTGTCTTCTGGCTGGGCATAGGTTCTTTCTGGCACCCCTGCCTGGATCCCCCTCCCAGCCCCATTTCTCATTCTTCTCCCACTGACTCAGACTCCAGGGTGGCTTTGGCATTTGAGAAGGCTGCTGTGCCCAGCAAGGTAGCAGGGAAGCCTGGGGCAGAGTCAAACTCTCACAGAATCCTAAATAACAGGGCAATTTTGGGAGAGGGCTGCATTCAGCATGACTGTAGGGGGTTAGAACTGGTGCAGTTAGAACCTTGTGATTAATATCCCAGTTGTATTCACAGACTGGAGAGACCGAAGCCATATTTTATCCATAATTAGTTTAACTGCATCTTAAAAATAGAAAACTGATACAACATTTAAATAACTGCAACAAAGGGAAGTTTGAGTTATCTTGGAATTGATTTTTAATTTTGCTTTTTTGTGGACAGAATATTCTATATGATATAGATTCTTTGTTGCTTGTTGAGACTTTTTCGTGCCTTAACAAGAGGTCAATTTTTATAAATCCATGGGTGTCTGAAAAAAAAAAATGTCATTTTGTGTAACTATTTCAGCATCTATCACTGTGCCCAGAACATAGTAGAGTTTATCCTAATGTTGAGTTAGCTTTTTCACGTGAAACACTGTACCTTGTATAGCAACTTTGGAATATCTCTAACATTTTTGCTTTGTGACACACAAATTTATGGGGACACAGATGTCTCAGAAACGTCTAACTCTATAATATCACAGAACCACACTGTAAGTGAACTGCATGGAAATCTTCCTGCAACTCTCTGGAGGAGTGCTCCTCAGATGTATAGTGCTGGCCACCTGCATCAGGATCAACTCTGAAGCTTTAGAAGAATGCAGTTAAATCTGGGTCCCCACGCCAGATCCACTGAATCAGAATTTCTAAGGATGGGGCCTGTAAACTGATCTTTTAAGATTGCCCAGCTGGGGTGTGGTGACTTACCCCTGTAATGCCAGTGCTATAGGAAGCTGGGGCAGGAGGATCACTTTAGGTCAGGAGTTCGAGACCCAGCCTGGGCAACATATTGAGACTGTTTCTACAAAAAGTAAAAAAATTATCCAGGCATGGTGGCTCACACCTATAGCTTCAGCTACTTGGGAGGCTGAGGTGAGAGGATTGCTTAAGCACAGGAGTTTGAGGCTGCAGTGAGCTGTGATCGTGCCACTGCATTCCAGCCCGGGTGACAGAGGGAGACTTTCTACAGAAAGTTAAAAAATAAAAAAGGCTGGTCACAGTGGCTCACGCCTGTAATCCCAGCACTTTGGGAGGCCAAGGCAGGCAGATCACCTGAGGTCGAGAGTTCGAGACCAGCCTGACCAACATGGAGAAACCCCATCTCCACTAAAAATACAAAATTAGCCAGGCGTGGTGGTCCATGCCTGTAATCACAGCTACTTGGGAGGCTGAGGCAGGAAAATCGCTTGAACCCAGGAGGCAGAGGTTGCAGTAAGCGAAGATCCTGCCATTGCACTCCAGCCTGGGCAACAAGAGTGAAACTCCATCTCAAAAAATAATAAATAAGATTGCCGGCCGGGTGCGGTGGCTCAACCCTGTAATCCCAGCACTTTGGGAGGCCGAGACGGGCGGATCACGAGGTCAGGAGATCGAGACCATCCTGGCTAACCGGGTGAAACCCCGTCTCAACTAAAATACAAAACTAGCCGGGCGTGGTGGCGGGCGCCTGTAGTCCCAGCTACTCGGGAGGCTGAGGCAGGAGAATGGCGTAAACCCGGGAGGCGGAGCGGGAGGCGGAGCTTGCAGTGAGCTGAGATCCGGCCACTGCACTCCAGTCCGGGAGACAGAGGGAGACTCCGCCTCAAAAAAAAAAAA
Organism: Rhinopithecus bieti; assembly: GCF_001698545.2. NCBI lineage: Eukaryota > Metazoa > Chordata > Mammalia > Primates > Cercopithecidae > Rhinopithecus > Rhinopithecus bieti. The sequence continues at coordinate 99,428 of NW_016813941.1, read as the reverse complement.
AAAAAAAAGATTGCCCACACCCTTGATTCTGATGCCTATTGAAATTTGAGAACTGCTAATTAAGAACCGTCATATCCACAGATTTTCAGGTTTTTTTTTCTTCAAATGAACAAGAAATTGATATAATTTTTCCTTTTTTGTTGTTTTGTTTTGTTTTGTTTTGTGTTTTGAGACGGAGTCTCGCTCTGTCACCCAGGCTGGAGTGCAGTGGCGCAATCTCGGCTCACTGTAAGCTCCACCTCCCGGGTTCACGCCATTCTCCTGCCTCAGCCTCCTGAGTAGCTGGGACTACAGGCGCCTACCGCCATGCCTAGCTCATTTTTTGTATTTTTAGTACAGACGGGGTTTCACCGTGTTAGCCAGGATGGTCTCGATCTCCTGACCTCGTGATTCGCCCGCCTCGGCCTCCCAAAGTGCTGGGATTATAGGCGTGAGCTACTGTGCCCAACCAGTATAATTTTTCTGTAAAAGCAGTCATAGTTTCTGGGTCTTCCTACTGGCTCCAAAAGCCTATCATTATACCCATCAAAATGTTGTTCTCTGGAAGAAGAAAATTAATGTGCATTGCCCCTATGTATTTCAGTAGCTGCTGTTAGTTACGTATTCTAATTAAATCCTCACCACAATCGTGGGATGTGGTGTAGTGGGCTGAAGGGTGGCCCTCCAAAAAAAATATGCTCACATCCCAACCCCTGGTACCTGTGGATGTGACCTTCTTTAGAAAAAGGGTCTTTGCAGATGTAATTTAATTAAGACTCTAGAGATGAGATTAACCAAGATTACCTGGGAGGTCCCAGAATAACCAGCTTGTTTATAAGAGACAGAAGAGGAGAAGGCACAGGCACAGAGAAAGCCATGCAACCACAAAGTCAGAGGCTGGGGCGATTCCAGCCAGGAGCTGGAAGAAGCAGGGAAGGATCCTCCCCTAGAGCCTCCACAGGGAGTGTGGCCTTGCCCTAGCACCTTGATTTAAGACTTTTAGCCTCAGCCAGGCGTGGTGGCCCATGCTGTAATCCCAGTGCTTTGGGAGATCAGGAGTTCAAGACCAGCCTGGCCAACATGGTGAAACCCCGTCTCTACTAAAAATACAAAAATTAGCTGGACGTGGTGGTGCATGCCTATAATCCCAGTTATTCGGGAGGTTGAGGCAGGAGAATCACTTGAACCTGGGAGGCAGAGGCTGCAGTGAGCTGAGATTGTGCTACTGCACTCCAGCCTGGGCAACAGAGCAAGACTCCATCTCAAAGAAAAAAAAAAAAGACTTTTAGCCTCAGAACTGTGAAAGAATGACTTTTTGCTCTATGAAGTCACTAAGTTGGTGGTAATTTGTTATAGTGGTCCTAGGAAACAAACACATTGGTATTGTTATTTTCATTTACAATCACAGAGCTGAGTCTACTATAGTAGAGTAAGTTTTATTATAATAACTGCTGTGTTCTAGGACAGTGATAACTGAATTGTTTTAAGGGACTTAAAATTTAGGCACATTTCCTTCTACCTTGAAAGGCCCAGAGATGATCATTAAAGGCTGGAGGGAAATAATAGAAGGTTATTACTGATAGAGGGCTCTCAAAGGTCTGTACAGGAATCATTCTGGCTGGAGGTGTGTGGCCCATGTGCTCTCCACCAGCTCTTAGCTTCGAGATGTTCATAGCACAGCTAGCAAGAGCACAGCCTGGATGGGTATGGCTGTCATTGGCCACTCTCCCAGGGTTGGAAACTTGCCTGATATTAGTTTGTGGCCTAAGAGGGCACTCTCCCCAGCTCCCACTTCTGTCTGGCATTATGTCCGTTGTTTCAACTCCCTGTATTAATTAGTCTTGGCTTCCTCACCTTGTGGAGTGGAACAAGGGGATCAGTGGTGAATAATGACGCAGGTGGAGCTAACCGTGGCCCATGTCAGTAACAGCTTTCTAGAAATATATTGAACTTACAAAGTATTTATGGATTAAACAGCACTTTTGGATCGCCTTAAGGTTAAAGCATAGCTTTGATACAGACGGACCTGCATTGGAATTCCAACTCAGCCACTCATCAGCTGCGATGGATCTTTAAGCAAGTCACCTTGCCTCCCTTAGTGTCTAACTCCTAACCTGCGAAATCGGGTCTTGCTTTATAGAGCTGCTGTGAAGATTAAAATAGATAATTTGGAGACCCTGGCATGGTGATTGACACATAGGACATGCTCAGAGGAAGGTCTAATTATTATTCAATGTCTCAACATTTTTAACAGTTTTAACTTTCACTGCTTGACACCATCCCAGGTTCTAAGCCTCTCTTTTTTTCTTAAAATTTAGATGGACAGAAGCTGGGCATTGTAGAGTTAATTTGAGCCTTCCTTATAATTAGCAATTTATTAAATGTTTCTTTGTGGTTTAAAATTAGCATTTAATTTGAATACTTACCCTACTGCTCTTTCATTTTCTCTGCGTGATCTGGACATGTCAAGAGTGGTGGATGTGAAACACTACCAACTAGGGATGTGGAACATGTGAGAGTTAATGACAGTGGATATTTTAAAAAAGCAGATGGGATCATTAAATTATTGATGATGTTTTTTGCTGCAGTGGAGTTATAAATAATACATGTTTAAAGGGCTATTTCCTTTATATTTCTTTATGGACAACTAAAGAATGTTCTCATTTTGAGTTTAAAGAGAACTGACAGTTGGAGAAAGGTTAACAAAAATGTTCATTTGTGCAGTTTCTATGCCAAAAAACCCTCAAACTTCAAACAAGAGCATAGCCAATTTTGTAGAACCATACCAATCGTCTTTATTTTCAGAGCAGAATGAAGCACTGGATTTAATTTAGCAAATGGGGGTGGAGGGGAGGCTTGAAATAATTTTTATAATAAAAGTTTCGGCCAGGCGCGGTGCCTCACCCCTGTGATCCCAGCACTTTGGGAGGATGAGGTGGGCGGATCACGAGGTCAGGAGTTTGAGACCAGCCTGGCCAACATAGTGAAACCCTGTCTGTACTAAAACAAAAATTAGCCAGGCTTGGTGGCAGGTGCCTGTAGTCCCAGCTACTCAGGAGGCTGAGGCAGGAGAATCACTTGAACCTGGGAGGTGAAGGTTGCAGTAAGCCGAGATCGCACCACTTGCATTCCAGTCTGGGATGACAGATGAGACTCCGTCTCAAAAAAAAAAAAAAAAGAGAGAAAGAAAAAAGAAAAAAAAATTTTGTATTAAACAGTATCAACCTCTTTTTTTATTTCAGAAAACCTCCAAATTAAAATGAGCTTCTATAAATAAAACAGAAAAGGAAACCCAACAATTATTCCCTGAAGTCTAACAGTTTCCTAATACATTAGCTCTTTAGAATGTATTGTTTGTTTATTATTATTGTTATTTTTTTTGATGCCGGGTCTCATCTCACTCTGTTGCCCAGACTGGAGTACAGTGATACAACCACAACTCACTGCAGCCTTGGCCTCCTGGGCTCAGCGATCCTCTCATCTCAGCCTCCCAAGTAACTGGGACTACAGTCATGCACCACCACACCCAGCCAAGAAGGTATGATTTTTTTTTTTGACGAAGTCTCACTCTGTTGCCCAGGCTGGAGTGCACTGGCACGATTTCAGCTCACTGCTAGCTCCGCCTCCCAGGTTCACGCCATTCTCCTGCCTCAGCCTCCCAAGTAGCTGGGACTACAGGCGCCCACCACCACACCCAGCTCATTTTTTTTTTTGTATTTTTTAGTAGAGATGGGGTTTCACCGTGTTAGCCAGGATGGTCTCAATCTCCTGACCTCGTGATCCGCCCGCCTCAGCCTCCCAGAGTGCTGGGATTACAGGTGTGAGCCACTGTGCCTGGCCCCAAGAATGTATGATTTTTTAAAAGGGATGGTATAGAGTGACTGGGAACAGATACTGGGGGAAGCTATGAAACCAACTATGGTTGGTTTTTTATGAATCTGTGAGTTCCCAGAAGTCATATGCAAAATTCTGTTTAATCTGCGTATGTATATGGGGAGGTATAGGATCCATAGCTTCTTTCTTTTTCTTTTTTTTTGGGACAGAGTCTCATTCTGTCACCCAGTCTGGAGTATAGTGGCGTGATCTCGGCTCACTGCAACCTTCACCTCCTGGGTTCAAGTGATTCTCCTGCCTTAGCCCTCTGAGTAGCTGGGACTACAGGTGCACACCACCACACCTGGCTAATGTTTTTGTATTTCTAGTAGAGCCAGGGTTTCACTATGTTGGCCAGGCCGGTCTTGAACTCCTGACCTCAGGTGATCCGCCCACCTCGGCCTCCCAAAGTGCTGTGATTACAGGCGTGAGCCACCATGCCCGGCAAGATCTATAGTTTCAATCTGACTCATGGACCTGAAAAAGCTAAGACCCAGTGCTGCTTCTTATTTGCCTTTAAAAATGGCTATGAGGAATGAGGGGTAATGTGAAGTGGGAAATAAGGGGCAGGAGACACCAAAGCTCTTCCAATATTAATCAGCCTCTTTCTGTCCAGGGTTCCGTGTATCCCTCCAGCTCCCTTCATCCTTTCCACCTCACTAAGCCTTGGACAGCACTCTAAAGTTTAGACTGTTTAAACAATATAGCTGAACAAAAAATAATTCCTGGAATGTGAACATGAAGCAGTATCAGGTAACATCAGGAAACGACAGAATGTCTTTAAATTTCTGTTTTTTTAAATTTATTTTTTGAAAACATATTTATTTTTTCCCTATACATGTATTTGCTTTTAACTTCCATCTCTGCAATTTTCTTTTCTTTTGAGATGGAGTCTCACTTTGTCACCAGGCTGGAGTGCAATGGCACGGTCTCAGCTCACTGCAGCTTCCACCTCCTGGGTTCAAGCAATTCTCCTGCCTCAGCCTCCCGAGTAGCCAGGATTACAGGCGAGTGCCACCACACCCAGCTAATGTTTGCATTTTTAATAGCAACCATGTTGGTCAGGCTGGTCTCAAACTCCTGACCTCAAGTGATCCTCAGGCCTCGGCCTCCCAAAGTGCTGGGATTACAGGCTTGAGCCACTGTGCCTGGCCTGATCTTTGCAATTTTCAAAGAGTTTGGAGCAGGATGAAAACCTGTAAATTCAATGACAAATCTCAAGCATTTTTCTGATGATGGGGGCATTCTTTGAATGGAGAATGTGTTTTCTTTATAAGCACTTAAACTGTATTCTTCTTACAAGCTGAGGCTCCAAGATTTACTTAAATATTGTGTTACCTATTTGAACTGGCAAGAGAGTGAATAACAATTACATGCAAAATTGGTAGAGAGAGATTCAATGATTTATATTACTAAATTTAATCACATTTTTCTGATGAGGACAGACTGAGGTAGCTTCAGTGACTTGCCCAATGTCCCCCAGGTAAGTCTCAGGACCAGTGTCCAGCTCTGGGTTTGTCTGACTCCAGAGTCCATATTCTCTCTCCTGCATTCCTTGCCTCTGGGGAGCTCTTCTGCAACCTCCAGACATGAAAACCCCCATCCTCCTGCTCTGCACCCTTGGTATAGTGGCACGCAGTTCGCCTACTCCTAGAATGGAGCAAGCACTGACTTTTGGCGTATTCCAAAGGACTCCTCCTCTAGGGTGTTTTTTTTTTTTTTTTTTTTTTTTTTTTTTTGAGAAAGTGTCTCATTCTGTCACCCAGTCTGGAGTGAAGTGACATGATCAAGGCTGTCTGCAGCCTTGAACTCCTGGGCTTGGGTGATCCTCCCACCTCAGCCTCTCAAGTAGGTGGAACTACAAGTGCATGCCACCATGCCCAGCTGTTTTGTGTATTTTTTGTAGAGACAGGGTTTCACCGTGTTGCCCAGGCTGGTCTCAAACTCCTGAGCTTAAGGGATTTGGTCTCCCAAAGTGCTGGGATTATAGGCATGAGCCACCACACCTGGTCTTTCTTCAGTTCTAACTACTCTTTAACCAACACTGATATCTGGTCAGAGACTCAATTAATTAGAAGCCCACTGACATGGCCGGGCGCCGTGGCTCACGTCTGTAATTCCAGCACTTTGGGAGGCTGAGGCGGGCAGATCACAAGGTCAGGAGATGGAGACCATCCTGGCTAACACAGTGAAACCCCGTCTCTACTAAAAATACAAAAAATGAGCTGGGCGTGGTGGTGGGCACCTGTAGTGCCAGCTACTCGGGAGGCTGAGACAGGAGAATGGCGTGAACCCGGGAGGTGATCCACCATGCTTTACAATAAGAATATTTAAATAAATGTGGAAATATCCTGGTGGTATCCATTCTTCTCATTCTCTGACATCTAGTCTCTAGTCCTGGATGATCACTGAACTCAGAAAAACAAGGCACTGGAACCCCTGGAGTCAGAAAAACGAAAACAAACTTCTGTTCTCTCCAAGCTGCACTCATTAAGAGAGAAATGAGGATTCATATTGCAGAAAGTTTTCTGACAAGGTTAAGCCTTGATTAACTGGAGAACTCCATGAGTTAGAACAAACTTGTTGGTACCTAGCGTGAGCTTTACCTGTAGTTGGAGCTCAGTGAATTCCCCTAAGATTATGGTTGAGATTGTACCACAGAAAGATCTCAGCCACTTACAAGTGCTCGTCCTCTGAGGGTCCTGTCTGCCCCAGCATTTCCTTTCTGCTTTTCTTCCCCTTTCTTGCATGAAGAGACATCTAGGCTGATAGGAAATGTGATGACTCATCTGACATCAGATCAAATCCTTTTTATTCGCCCTTCATGTCTGCCTCAGTCTCTGATCCTGGGAGTAACTGTGTGAAGTCCTGGGGATGTTTTGATTTCTCAGAAGACACACACAGATTGCAGTGGGCTTCTGATGATGTCAAGGTTGGATGCATGTGGCTGACTGATAGCTCTTTGTTTTCCACAATCCTTTGCCTAGAAAAAAGGAATCCAAGTGTGTTTTGACCATGCCGACCAGCAAGGGGCAGGGATTCTTTCACGGGGGCTTGTGTCTCTGGCTGTGTGTGTTCACACCTTTCTTTAAAGGTAGGTTTCATTTCTGCTTTATCTTCTATTTCCTTTTTAGCTACATGTATTTACTCTCTTTTCTAGTTGTGCTTGAGAAGATACATTAATAAAAGATTCTATGGTCTGCATAGGAACCACCACTGTTACAACTGCTAATTAATCCATTTGGTTTTTATGCATTAGGTGTAACAAAAGATGAAATCTGAGGGGTACGGTGGGGAGGAGAGGACCATGAAACATAGTGCAAACCATATTTTATTTTATTTTTCCCAATGAAAATATAAGAAAAATGATACAGTTTTCTATTGATATCTGCTGTGGCTGTATTGAACTTATTTATTGGCAGTTATGTTTAATGTTTTTTCAAAGTGGTAATATATTTGTTAGCTGATACTATTACTCAGTCAATGAACTCTTCCATTTTGTAGGTAATTGTGTTCATTTTGGGAAACACATCACATGATTATGCTGAAACGTATCCCATGAATAAGATCATCCATTTTAAAAGTTACAACTTAGAAATGGACCACTGCTGTTGTGCTGAATAAAATCACATTTTTATGCTGTTAGGTTTGCAGGGGACTTGCTTTTCAAGGCTGATGGAGGGTTTATCTGCTATAAAAAGTCTTCAAGAGGAAGAAAATGGGTAATGAGGATTATGTGTTGTCTGCCATGGAGAAATACATTTAGCATGATTAATTACAATGGCAAGAATGATGTTTTACCTTAAATTTGTCCTTCCTGCTAAAACTCTAGCATTTCGGTGTTTCCAAAGGCATTCGTCAGGCAACTCTTTCCATTTAGTAATTTAACAGAGATCTTTCCATTCATGTTGCCTGATGAACTTTTCAATCCCTTTCCATTTTTTTTTCCTTCAATGTATAAATCCCTTTGGGAAATTTGTGGCGTCCTACGTTAGGTATCAAATTTAAATTCTGTGAGGGAAAATGTAGAGGAGGTAGTAATGAAATCAATTATGTCAAATGAGGACAAGTAACCCCACTTTTAAGGTTTTCTTGGAAAAATACGAAGAGATATGCATAAAGTTATTGTCTAGAATTTAGTGAATGAAAGTGCTGTTATTTAAGAACCAATTTCAACTTTTAAAAACGTTTCAAATGGCTGGGCATGGTGGCTCACACCTGTAATCCCAGCACTTTGGGAGGCTGAGGCAGGCGGATCACGAGGTCAGGAGATTGAGACCATCCTGGCTAACACAGTGAAACCCCATCTCTACTTAAAATATAAAAAATTAGCTGGGCTTGGTGGTGGGCGCCTGTAGTCTCAGCTACTTGGGAGGCTGAGACAGGAGAGTGGTGTGAACCTGGGAAGTGGAGCTTGCAGTGAGCCGAGATCGTGCCACTGCACTCCAGCCTGGGCAACAGAGCGAGACTCCATCTCAAAAAAAAAAAAAGTTTCAAGTAAATTTGCCTTAAAAACCTTGCATTCTCAGAAATCTCCACAATAACTGAATTTCAAAGTTGATTTCTGTTTTATTTTAAGTTCTGGGGTATATGGGCAGGATGTGCAGGTTTGTTACACAGGTAAACGTGTGCCATGGTGGTTTGCTGCACAGATCAACCCATCACCTAGGTATTAAGCCCAGCATGCATTAGGTATTTTTCCTAATGCTCTTCCTCCCTGGACCCCCTCAAGAAGCTCTAGTGTGTGATGTTCCCCTCCCTGTGTCCATGTGTTCTCATTGTTCAGCTCCCCCTTTTAAGTGAGAACATGCAGTGCTTGGCTTTTCGTTCCTGTGTTAGTTTGCTGAGGATAACGGCTTCAAGTTCCATCCATGTCCCTGCAAAGGACATGATCTTGTTCATTTTTATGGTTGCATAGTATTGCATGGTACATATATACCACATTTTCTTTCTTTTGTTTTTTTTTTTGAGACAGAGTCTCGCTCTGTCGCCCAGGCTAGAGTGTAGTGACATGATCTTGTCTCATTTCAAGCTCACTTCAAGACTCCCAGGTTCATGCCATTCTCTTGCTTCAGCCTTCCAAGTAGCTGGGCCTACAGGCGCCCACCACCACGCCCGGCTAAGTGTTTGTATTTTAGTAGACACGGGGTTTCACCGTGTTAGCCAGGATGGTCTTGATCTCCTGACCTCGTGATCTGCCCGCTTCGGCCTCCCCAAGTGCTGGGATTACAAGCGTGAGCCACTGCGCCCAGCCTATACCACATTTTCTTTATCCAGTCTATCATTGATGGGCATTTGGGTTGATTCCATGTCTTTGCTATTGTGAATAGTGCTTCAGTGAACATACGCATGCATGTATTTTTATAATAGAATGATTTATATTCCTTTGGTATATACCCAGTAATGGGATTGCTGGGTCAAATGGTATTTCAGGTTCTAGGTCTTTGAGGAATCGCCACATCATCTCCCACAATGGTTGAANAGCTCACTTCAAGACTCCCAGGTTCATGCCATTCTCTTGCTTCAGCCTTCCAAGTAGCTGGGCCTACAGGCGCCCACCACCACGCCCGGCTAAGTGTTTGTATTTTTAGTAGACACGGGGTTTCACCGTGTTAGCCAGGATGGTCTTGATCTCCTGACCTCGTGATCTGCCCGCTTCGGCCTCCCCAAGTGCTGGGATTACAAGCGTGAGCCACTGCGCCCAGCCTATACCACATTTTCTTTATCCAGTCTATCATTGATGGGCATTTGGGTTGATTCCATGTCTTTGCTATTGTGAATAGTGCTTCAGTGAACATACGCATGCATGTATTTTATAATAGAATGATTTATATTCCTTTGGTATATACCCAGTAATGGGATTGCTGGGTCAAATGGTATTTCAGGTTCTAGGTCTTTGAGGAATCGCCACATCATCTCCCACAATGGTTGAACTAATTTACACTCTCACCAACAGTGTAAAAGCATTCCTATTTCTCCATAGTCTCTCCAGCATCAACAGATTTCTTGACTTTTTAATAATTGCCATTCTGACTGGCGTGAGATGATATCTCATTGTGGTTTTGATTTGCGTTTCTCTAATGATCGGTGTTGAGCTTTTTTTCATGTTTCTTGGCCACATAAATGTCTTCTTTTGAGAAGTGTCTGTTCATGTCTTCAAAGTTGATGTTTTAAAAGAACATGACTTGCAAAGACCGTCATGAAATTACTAGTTATTACAGTTTCCTTGGTGAAGATTCCCCAGCTAAGCGCCTTGCTGGTGTAGGTACAGATGTTAGTTGATTCAGTATTTTAGACAAGAAAGGATAGGATTTTCCTGAATTACTGGAAAGGGTCTAGTGCCATCAGTAAGACTGCGAGTTACTTCAGTGACATAAGCCAAGATTCCAAGCCTTGTGTCTACTCCTTTATATCTGCAGTGCCTTAGACTTTAAGAAATGCTCTGACCAACATAATTTTCTTTGATATTGCTCTAGTCCTGAAATTCAGGCATTACTCTTTTTATCTCCATTGTAAAGGTGAACAGCTGAGGCATAGAGGGTAGGGTGAGATGGACACTGGTGGAGCATGCACAGGTGGGGACAACACCAGGATACAGTCATGAGTTGGGACATCCACTCCCCACAGGGCCCGGGAAGAATTGCCTAGAATCTCTGCAGTGGCCAGTGGCCCGGCTGGCTTTAACTCTCCCCTCTGTTTGGCCTCACAGGCTGTGCGGGCTGTGCAACTGAGGAGAGACTCTTCCACAAACTGTTTTCTCATTACAACCAGTTCATCAGGCCCGTGGAAAACGTTTCTGACCCTGTCACGGTGCACTTTGAAGTGGCCATCACCCAGCTGGCCAACGTGGTGAGTGCCATCTGATCAGAGCTTTCCCCAGCATTGTTACGCTTTTGCAGGCGGTAAATGAAGGAATTTTAGAAACACAGATAAACGCAGATCTACAGAGATCTGGCCCTTCAAAGCCATCCATTTGGGAGGCAGGCACTTTTCTCACCAATGCTGTACCTGTCTGTGTGAGGCAGTGTTTTTCCTTGAAGTGCTTTCAGAACCAGTTTATGAATCAAAAAGTTGCAGGGGAGTGAAAGGCAGCTAACTTCATGGGGCACCCATTGTGCACCAGACGCCTGTTAACAACTGTGTGGCCAACACAACATCTTCATCTCACTGCTGAGGAAATGGAAGCTCAGTTAAGTGACTTTCCCAGGGTCACTTAACTACAACTACAAAATGACAAAATTGAGATTTAAATCCAAAGCTCATGCCTTTTTCACTCCACAGTTAAAAAATTGCTTTAAGGCTAGGCGTGGTGGCTCACCCCTGTAATCCCAGCACTTTGGGAGGCTGAAGCAGGCGTATCCCTTGAGCTGAAGAGTTCGAGACCAGCCTGAGCAACATAGCAAGCTCCTGTCTCTACAAAAATGCAAAAATTAGCCAGGTATGGTGGCACGTGCCTATAGTCCCTGCTACTAGGAAGGCTGAGGTGGGAGGATTGCTTGAGCCCAGGAGGTCAAGGCTGCAGTGAACCAAGATTGCACCACTGCACTCCAGCCTGGGCAACAGAGCAGGGAAAAAAAATTGCTTTAAGTCTTCTATGTTATGAGAACGAAAAAAATGCAGTTTCCATTTAGCCTTGGAAAAAAAAAAAGAAGGATGGGAATTTGAGGATCTTAATTTAATTCCTTGCTACCGTCTTCAAGGGCAAGTAGGACTGGAGCTCTTTCTTTTGGGTAATCTTTGCTCTCCCATTGCAGGGAGAGGAAGTGGCGAGGCCTGTACTCTTGAGTCAGGAAGGTCTGGGCTCCAGGGCTCAGACCAAATTCCAGGAAGATGCAGGCTTAAGAAGCAAGGGATGTCTGAAGTGTCTCCAGAGAGGGGCACTGGAGCGTTCTTGAGACTACAGCACGCGGAGGGGAGCCCTGCCCATCAAGTCAGCCCCAGCCATGGATAGTGAAGGGGCCTCCTTCCTCCCAGACTTTGCTCTGTGGGTGAGGTGGCGGTGACTCTTCTGGGTACACCTGGGGAAAGACCCTAATGACAGGCATGAGTCAGACCCCACCACATTCTCCAGTCCATACTTCCCAGTGGATGAAACCAACCCTGGCCCGGTCCTCTGTCTGTGACCCAGGCTTGGAAGTGTGCATGCACTGGCTGAAAAAAATAAAGCCAGATGTTTCCCCTTACCTGGATGCGCCCTCCCATCCTTTAGTGAGTATTTATTTGGTGCCTGTTCTAAACCCTTTCCCAACTCCAGTAGCTTTGTCCTGGTTCCTGGTCTCCTGCTGGGCTGGAAGCAGTTCTTGCTATGTACTAGGTTGTTGTGAACTGAGAGCTGAACTGAGTTTCCTCTGAAGTCTGTGAGGGCCACCTCACTGCATGGCATCACTCCATAACCCTGCTGGACACGCCCTTGCAGGAGGTTATTCTGAAGATGGGGGTGAAATGGCTGGTAAATGCAGATTTTGGCATTTACATTTGGTTGCAAGTATCAGATATTAAAAGAAAACCCACAGCCTTTACAAAACAAAAAGTTTATTCCTTTCTTACACAACAGAAATCTAAAGATTAATAGTCCAGGAGATTAATATCCGTCAGTTTCACGGTGTTAGTGGTTGCACATGTATGTTCAGTTGCCCAGGTTATGCACCGCACAGCTCCAGGGGATGTCACTCCAACGGACTGTGATTCTAAAGGCATAAACCAGATGAGGCAGCAGTGACCAAGGTTCCTTCCTTCTTTCTGTTTCACCACCCTTTGTACGTGGCTTCTTCCCTCAGTGTTGCTTCATGGTTCAAGATAACTGCTGTATTCCCATCCTCACATTCACATTCTTTGCAAGAAACAGAAGGAAGGGAGGAAAAGGGCAAAGTGTACATCCTAGACTTCTGTGACTTCCGTAAGAGTTGTTGCTTTCCATCTCATTGACTACCTCCAGCTGTAAAGCAGACTTGGAACTGCAGGTTTTTAAAATTGAATTTTTATTTCTTGAGATCATTATAGATTGACATGCAGTTGTAAGAAATAACAGAGGATCCCTTGTAGACTCTGCCCGTTTCCCCCACTAATCTGCCTTCCATTCTGAAATCTTCTCATTTCAACAATGTCATATGTAACTGGAATCATAGAGTAGGTAAACTTGTGGGACTGGGTTTTTCCCTCAGCATCATCTTTAGAGATTCCTCCGAGTTGCTGAGTGTACCAGTAGTTCATTCCTTCTTGTTGCTGAGTAGTACTCCAGGGTGCTTTTTTTGTTTGTTTGCTTGTTTTGTTTTGTTTTGTTTGTTTTTGAGACAGTCTCACTCTGTCACCCAGGCTGGAGTGCAGTGGCGTGATCTCAGCTCACTGCAACCTACGCCTCCAGGACTCAAGTGATTCTCCTGCCTCAGACTCCCAAGTAGCTGGGATTGCGGGCATGCACCACTACGCCCGGCTAATTTTTGTGTATTTAGTAGAGATGGGGTTTCACCATGTTGGCCAGGCTGGTCTTGAACTCCTGACCTCAAGTGATCTGCCCACCATGGCCTCCCAAAGTGGGGATTACAGGTGTGAGCCACCACACTTGGACTACGGTGTTTTATTTAACCATTAACTTGTTAAAGGACATTTGAGCTGATTCCAGTTTTTGGTATATTGCAAATAAAGCTATTATGAACATTTGTGTACAGGTTTTGGTGTGAATATAAACCTCCATGTCTCTGGGATAAATGCCCAGGAGTGCAATAGCTCTGTGTTGTCAGGTGAACTTGGGGTGGTGGAGAGAAGTGGCACAGCCGGGAAACTTTGTTGCCCCTCCCTTCTGGAAGGCCTCGGGGCCCTCTGTCTGATCCCCAGCTTGGCTCTGGAGCACAGGGCTGTACCTGGAAGTGTGTTTGTGTCATGCAAATGACCTTGGCCAGAAAGTGTTCTGGTTTCTTTCAGTGCAGGAGCAAGACCAAGTGCCCCTCGGAGGGATCCAGTGTTTATGCTGGCCTGGCATGTCTGAAATGACAAAGATAAAGCTTTGGTGTAATGCAGCCCACTTGGCCTTTCTGATCTGAGTCTCCGAGTCTGCTGCTGCTCCAGAAATGAGTCCATTTGAAATCATAACTCAAAGCCTCCTTTGATGCAGCTGCCGTGTCAATGAATTGATTTTTCCAAGAAGGAGGTACAGGGTGATGGCGCCAGGAATGGAGTTGATGCTGTGGGTCTTTGGATTCCTCCAGCAGGGACGTGTGATAGCAGTGCCATGCCCATTGGTGGGATCTGGAATTGGATGGAGAGAGTACGACTTGCCAGACAGGTCCTGCTCCATAGGGTCAGCTGACATCTCTGAAGGTGATGGCCCCCATGGGCCATGTCCATACCACCTGGAGCTTCTCTGAGCCTGTGGAAGTGAGGCTGTGGAGTTGGCTGTTGCCAAATGATCTCAGCTTTCTGAACACAGTGTGCTCATTCAGAGACAAAGCAGGCTTTGGAGGGCAGTTAGGGCTTATACCCTCACCCCCGAGGCCTTCCTGGAACTGAGACTGCAGGGCTAGTCCATTCCTGACCAACAGTGAGTGGATTTATTGACACGGCCCCTGCTGGACTCTGCAGATTGCAAGGGGACGCTCATCACCAGAAGGCACTGACCGCAGGCTTGTGTAATTGTAAAGCCATGAATTGGTTGACCAATAGATAAGTACAGATAATTTCTTTGCTTCCTGGAACTCACGGAAACCCATGACTGCAACTCCTTTGCTGATCTTTCAAACCCCGGGGCTTACCCTGTCTTGTCACAGGCCCATTTGAAAGAGGAAGCCTAGCAGGGTTTCTGTTTAGAGTTTTCCAGGAGGGGCAGCAGTGGGGATGGAGTGGGGGAGAAGAGAACTGCAGGGCAGCCACGTGGCCCAGGGCAAGCTGGTGTCTGAGCCTGGACACGGCTCCCTCAGCCACCACCACTGAGCTCATTTACTCTGGAGGGTGCCTGGGTATCTTGGGAAGTAAGGTTGACTGAGGAAGACTTGTGAATCTACTGCTGGCCACTGGGGACGTACCACAGCCACCAGGCTGCTGGGCTGTAAAGCTGCTCAAGATGCCAGATGTGTCTTTGGTAGTTCTGCCACTGAGAGGTGGTAGCTTAGGGGAACTCATTACATTTGGAATGTCACCTGGAATGCTCTTTCTCCACGCAGCCCTGACTGTCTTCTGGTCATTTAAGTATCTGCTTAAACATTACCTCCTCAAGGAAGCCTTCTTTGCCCATCCCATCTAAAATAGATATGTGTGTTTGAGATTATGTGCACGTGTGTGCATGAGCGTGTGTGTGCATGAGTGTGTGTGTGCATGTACACCAGTGTGAGTGTGAGAGTATGTGGATGACTGGTGCATGAGTGGTATGAGTGTGTCCCATGTGCATGAGTGTGTGGGGCATGAGTTTGTGGTGCCTAAGTGGTATGTTGGAGTGTGCCATGTATGAGTTGTGTGTGAGAGGTATAATGTGTGGAGAGTTACAAATGCCTGGTATGAGAATTCATTAGTGGGTATATGAAAGTGTGCGTGAGTGCGTGTGTTCATGAGTGTGTGTGTGAGTGTGCATGTGTGTGTGTGCATGAGTGTGAGAATACCATGAGTGTGTGTGCACATGTAAATGTGTGTGTGCACATGTGAATGTGTGTGCATGAGTGTGTGAGTGCATGAGTGCGTGTCTGCGTGTGCATGAATGTGTGTGCATATGTGTGTGTGTTTGTGTCCACACATGGACCATTCCCTTCTCCTTTATTTGTCCTCATAGGACTAATGCTCTCTTACGTTATAGTATAGATCTGTTAGTAATTTTATGTCTCCCCATCTAACAGCTAAGACACATGAAGGCAGGACATTTTCCCATCCTCTTACTGCAGTATTCCCAATATTTATAGAGCACATAGTGGTTACTCAATAAATATTTGTGTAGTGAACGATCGAAGTGGTGGCTTGGCTGGGAGTGAGTAGCAACTGCCAGCTGGAAACTCCATGGTGACCGAGGCTTTTTTTTTTTTGAGATGGAGTCTTGCTCGGTCGCATGGGCTGGAGTGCAATGGTGTGATCTCGGCTCACTCCACCTCCAGGGTTCAAGCACTTCTCCTGCCTCAGCCTCCCAAGTAGCTGGGATTACAGGCACCTGCCACCACACTCGGCTAATTTTTTGCATTTTTTAGTAAAGATGGGGTTTCACCATGTTGGCCAGGGTGGTCTCGAACTCCTGACCTCAGGTGATGCACCCGCCTCGGCCTCCCAGAATGCTGGGATTGCAGGTGTGAGCCACTGTGCCCGGCCGGCTGAGGCTGACATTTTAAGGTAGAATCCCAGGGCAGGGGTCTCAGGACTCAGAGCCTGGAGAGCCCTGAGGCACAGTCGGGGATGGGAGGCATTTAGGAAACAGGCAAAAACACTGCAGGGTTGGAATCCCCACCACTATCTGCAGCATCTCCCTCCCTCCTTCCTGCTGTCGCCCTTCTTTTCTTTCCTTCCTTTCATGGAACTAGAAAACTTGATGGGCTGCAGAGATCAGAAGTACTTCACAGAAGAGGTGTGACTTAAATCAGCTGTGAAAGAGTTTAAAGCCACATTTCCTCTCAAAATGCACAGGGCTGGAGCCAGATGTGAAAATGCTGCATTTCTGCTTGCATGCTGAATGCTTTCACACGTTGCCTTTAAGTCTTCTTTCACTGGCGTGAATATGTCAGATTTGGTTCTTCTTAGTTGTAATTTTTGCTCTGAGACTCACCTCTATGGCAAGCACATTTGAGGCTAAAAATATTATTTCTTCTTCGCAGGATGAAGTAAACCAGATCATGGAAACCAATTTGTGGCTGCGTCACGTATGTGCCTATATCATCTGTTGGCTTAATGGTGTCGAATAGATAAAACCCATAAGCACTACCTTGTTCCATCTCCAACTGGTTATAGAATATAAAATATTATCCTCTAGGTCATCTCCAAAGCCTAAAATGCAGCTCTGGTAATAGCTGACTTGATGCACGCTTCACAGGTGCAGACACCTAGTGACAGAGGTCCTTCTGACATAGAGATTTCCATCCTTCCTGGTTGCTGCTCTCAGATCTTCCACTTTTCTGTAACTTGAGCTCCCGGGTCTGATGCTTGCCTGCTCTTTGATCCCTGCTTGACCAGGCTTGGAGAAGTCAGTAGCTGAGCTTGGGAGCATGTACATGAGATTCCCAGCAGCTGGTTTTATCAGTCGTACCCCTTCTTCCTTAGGAAAGTCTTGGAGGGGTGCAGTGGCTCACGCCTGTAATCCCAGCACTGTGAGAGCCCAAGGCAGGAGGATCACCTGAGGTCAGGAGTTCGAGACCAGCCTGGCCAACATGGTGAACCCTTGTCTCTAATAAAAATACAAAATTAGCCCAGCGTGGTGGTGGGTGCCCAAAATCCCAGTTACTCGGGAGACTGAAGCAGGAGAATTGCTTGAACCAAGAGGCGGAAGTTGCAGTGAGCTGAGATTGCGCCACTATGTTCCAGCATGGGCAACAGAACAAGACTCTGTCTTGAAAAAAAATCAAAAAACAGAAAGGAAGTCTTAATCGTTTATATAGATTTTGTTAAAAAAAAAATCCAAAACTTATCATCATACCCTTGAACTTTTTGATATTAGAAATGGGTTGCCACTCCAGTGTGAGTGTCGTACCTCATGGAATATGGAAGTTAAGCCTAAAACTTTGACCAGCTAACTAATAGTCAATACATAATTATCTAACGAAATATTTGCCTAAATCAGCTTAGCTATTTAGTTCTCTGTTCCCCCATGGATAAAATTGTCCAGATTTTGATAGAAACCAAGGCATTCTTCAAATAAGAATGTATTCTTTTTACTTTTTTTTTTTTGAGACGGAGTCTTGTTCTGTCGCCCAGGCTGGAGTGCAGTGGTGCGATCTCGGCTCACTGCAAGCTCCGACTCCCGGGTTCACACCATTCTCTTACCTCAGCCTCCCGAGTAGCTAGGACTACAGGTGACTGCCACCATGCCTGGCTGCTTTTTTTTTTATTTATTTATTTTTATTTTTAGTAAAGACGGGGTTTCACTGTGTTAGCCAGAATGGTCTCGATCTCCTGACCTCGTGATCTGCCCACCTCGGCCTCCCAAAGTGCTGGGATTACAGGTGTGAGCCACCATGCCCGGCCGAATGTATTCTTTTTTCAAAAACAACTGTTGAACCATCATAAAGTTAACATTGGAAGAAAGATATTAAGAAACAATTTTTTTTTTCCAGATAGTCTCACTCTGTCACCCAGGCTGTAGTACGGTAACATGATCTCAGCTCACTGCAAACTCTGACCCCCAGGTTTAAGTGATTCTCCTGCCTCAGCCTTCCCACTAGTTGGGACTACAGGCACGTGCCACCACACCCAGCTAATTTTTGTATTTTTAGTAGAGACGGGGTTTCACTATGTTGGCCAGGTCTTGAACTCCTGACCTCAAGTGATCTGCCACCGTGCCTAGCCAGAAAGTTATTAAGAAATTTTAAAAGCCAATTTCTATTTATTTTAGATCTGGAATGATTATAAATTGCGCTGGGATCCAGTGGAATATGATGGCATTGAGACTCTTCGCGTTCCCGCGGATAAGATTTGGAAGCCCGACATTGTTCTCTATAACAAGTATGGGTCTCTGACCACTGTAGCCTCTTTCCAAAGCTGCTGTTGGTATATTCTGGCCTATAGCAAAGGGAGTGTTACTAATGGTGTCTGACTTGCTTTGCAGTGCTGTTGGTGACTTCCAAGTCGAAGGCAAGACAAAAGCTCTTCTTAAATACAATGGCATGATAATCTGGACTCCACCAGCTATTTTTAAGAGTTCCTGCCCTATGGATATCACCTTTTTCCCTTTTGATCATCAAAACTGTTCCCTAAAATTTGGTTCCTGGACGTATGACAAAGCTGAAATTGATCTTCTAATCATTGGATCAAAAGTGGATATGAATGATTTTTGGGAAAACAGTGAATGGGAAATTATTGATGCCTCTGGCTACAAACATGATATCAAATACAACTGTTGTGAAGAGATATACACAGATATAACCTATTCTTTCTACATTAGAAGATTGCCAATGTTTTACACAATTAATCTGATCATCCCCTGTCTCTTTATTTCATTTCTAACCGTGTTGGTCTTTTACCTTCCTTCGGACTGTGGTGAAAAAGTGACGCTTTGTATTTCAGTCCTGCTTTCTCTGACTGTGTTTTTGCTGGTCATCACAGAGACCATCCCGTCCACATCTCTGGTGGTCCCACTGGTGGGTGAGTACCTGCTGTTTACCATGATCTTTGTCACACTGTCCATCGTGGTGACTGTGTTTGTGTTGAACATACACTACCGCACCCCAACCACGCACACTGTGCCGAGGTGGGTGAAGACAGTTTTCCTGAAGCTGCTGCCCCAAGTCCTGCTGATGAGGTGGCCTCTGGACAAGACAAGGGGCACAGGCTCTGATACAGTGCCCAGAGGCCTTGCCAGGAGGCCTGCCAAAGGCAAGTTTGCAAGCCTTGGGGAACCCAGACATCTTAAAGAATGCTTCCACTATCACAAATCAAATGAACTTGCCACCAGCAAGAGAAGATTAAGTCATCAGCCGTTACAGTGGATGGTGGAAAATTCGGAGCACTCGCCTGAAGTTGGAGATGTGATCAACAGTGTTCAGTTCATAGCAGAAAACATGAAGAGCCACAGTGAAACCAAGGAGGTAAATGTGTGTTCCCTCCACCCAGCCTGCCTGCACCTTTCGCAGCCTATGGGCACTCTGGAGGCACAGTCAGACCTTCAGTGTGAGTGTTGTCCCTGAGAGGGTCCTGCAGCCTTGCTCTGAGACCTGGCTCTGTTATTGTGTGGTTATGGGTGGACTGACAGGGTCACACCTACCAGTGGAGTGGGGTCAGGTGCAACAGCCCTAGAGCAAATCTCCACCTCCAGAAATGTGAACTCAAGTAAAATTTGCTTAAAATAAACATTCAGGGCCAGGCACGTGGCTCACCCCTGTAATCCTAGCACTTTGGGAGGCCAAGGTGGGCAGATCGCCTGAGGTCAGGAGTTTGAGACCAGCATGACTAACATGGGGAAACCCCGTCTCTGCTAAAAATATAAAAATTAACCAGGCATGGTGGCACAGGCCTGTAATCCCAGCTACTTGGGAGGTTGAGGCAGGAGAATCTCTTGAACCCAGGACGTGGAGGTTACAGTGAGCCGAGATCACACCCCTGCACTCCAGCCTGGATGACAGAGCGAGACTCCATCTCAAAAATATAAACAAACAAACAAACTCAGGGCAACCTCAGTTAATGAAACCAATAACCTCAGCGTGAGCAACATAGCGAGACCTTGAACTACCAAAAAAAAAAAATATATTAGCAGGCATGTTAGTGCCTACCTGTAGTCCCAGCCACTCAAGAGGCTGAGGTGGGAGGATTGCTTGAGCCCAGGAGTTTGAGGCTGCAGCCTGGGAGATAGACGACAGATCAGGGTCCTGTCTCAGAAAAAAAAAAAAAAAAAAAAAAGCCCCTGCACAAGAAACAGCAGCAAATAAAAAGGTAGAAAGAGAAAAGCTGCCCCAGAGAGAAGGAGAAATGAGTTCAGAGTAGCGTGCAGCCTGGGGGTGCTGGGAGATGTGGGAGAGGGAAGGAGTGCGTTTGCTCCGGCAGCTCTGGCTCCACTTGTCCTACTTGAGAGGGATTTAGGTGCTGGTGAAATGAGCCCCAGGGATATTTTTAGCATTCACGTACTCTTGCTTCTGCTGCCCAGAGTCTAACTATAGCAGCATGCGCCTCCCTCAGCCTCCAAAGACAGCTCAAGAGAATCATGCCAATTTCCCACACCATGTGGGTGACTAGTGGAGGGCGTCTGAAACTTGGGTCAGGTGTCTGGGTTTGACTTCAGACTGCAGCTGCTGGCAGCCATCACTTCTAGTGAAAGGATGCTGTGAGACCGAAAGTCCGCCCTGTTGGTGTAGAAGGAGGATGCTGTGAATGGCTGTCATGCGATGTGTCACGGGACAAGAGAGCCCAGAAAAATTCACCTTCATACAATTTAAAAGAAGACCCTCTCTCTACAAAAAATACAAAAATTAGCGGGGCATGGTGGCGCATGGCTGTAATTGCAGCACTTTTGGAGGCCAAGGCTGGAGAATTAAGTAAGGCCAGGAGTTTGAGACTAGCCTGGGCAACATATTGAGACCCCGTTTCTAAAAAACAAATTTTTAAAAATTTGCCAAGTCTTTTGTCCCAGCTACTTGGGAGGCTAAGGCTGGAGGATTGCTTGAGCCCAGGAGTTCCAGGTTTCAGTGAGCCACAATTGCACCACTGCACTTCATCCTGGGCAACACAGCAAAATCCTGTCCCTAACATTTTTTTTTTTTTTTTTTTTTTAATCTAAGAAACAGCTGCTGTTGACTTAATCACTACCAGTTAGGGCTCTCAAGACACAAGTACAGAGACAGTGGCAGAAGGCTGGAGGGTCAGGAACTGGGAGAAACACAACCAGCTCTCCATGGCCAGCATCCCTTTGAGGGCTAGAGGGCTGCCTATTCCTGATAAAGTGGTTCTCAATCATACCCCATGTCCTGCACCCCCAGCGATACCCGCTGCCTCAAACTCATTCCTCAGACTTACCATGAAGCCAGACTACCCAGCGTTGCAAAGCATGAGTCTAGCTCTCTGAGCAGCTGCTTCTCAGTAGTGTCTCTTGCAGTTGGGAAAGTCCCTGGGGACCCACGGAGTCAGGGCTTTGCCGCAGACTCTGCTGTCTGAGGCTTTCACGGAGGCTGTGCATTCGCCCTCTGCAGACGAAACAAAATTTCTTATGTGTCCTATACAGGAGACGTGGATTCACCAAATATCAATATTTGCTTTATTTTATTTTATTTTATTTATTTATTTTTCGAAATGGAGTCTTACTCTGTCACCCAGGCTGGAGTACAATGATGTGATCTTGGCTTGCTGCAACCTCCACCTCCTCGGTTCAAGCGATTCTCTTGCCTCAGACCCCTGAGTAGCTAGGACTACAGGCACATGCCACCACACCTGGCTAATTTTTGTATTTTTAGTAGAGATGGGGTTTCACCATGTTGGCCAGGCTGGTGTCGAACTCCTGACCTCAGGTGATCTGCCTGCCTGGCTAATATTTGCTTTAAAATGTGCCGGAGAAACCTTCTTTGAAAAAGAGGCAGCTTATTGATGAAACGACACATGTTTCTTATGATTTTGGTTTTTTAAAACAGCTCTTAATTTTTGTTTGCATTTCAGGTAGAAGATGACTGGAAATACGTGGCCATGGTGGTGGACAGAGTATTTCTTTGGGTATTTATAATTGTCTGTGTGTTTGGAACTGCAGGGCTATTTCTACAGCCACTACTTGGGAACACAGGAAAATCTTAAAATGTATTTTACCTTTATGTTCAGAAATCTACAGACACCATATTTGTTCTGCATTCCCTGCCACAAGGAAAGGAACGCAAAGGCTTCCCACCCAAGTCCCCCATCTGCTACAGCTGATGGCTAGATGGAAAAAGAGGACTTTCTTGCACCTCAGGAGGCGGAATATCCTCCAGTGTAGCACAGGGGGAGAAGTGAGAAGTGTTGCGACGTTGTTAGTACGACGTTAGTGCCCAGATTGGGCAGCACCCACGGCTACAGTATCAGGTCAGTTTTCTCATGTCTGTGTGTTTGGCTTCCAAGGACACGAATGACTTACAATACAGCCTAACTATGTAATTTACATCAAGCCACACTAAGAAGTTCTGCTTTACCTCCAGCGGTTGCTGTTTCTTAGTATTATGACATGTGACAGGTGAACTCCGGGAATTGGACCTTGCAACATTTGTGAACAATATTTGTGAACTATTGCATCCTTGATTTCTTGTGCATGTCTCTGTGATGTAGCTCACCCCCCTCAGCATTATTTGATACAGATTGTTTGTTTTTTTAAAAAAACAGTTTGGCCAGGTGTGGTGGCTCACACCTGTAATCCCAGCACTTTGGAGGCTGAGGAAGGAGAATTGCTTGAGCCCAGGAATTCGAGACCAGCCTGGGCAACATAGGGAGACCCTGTGTTACAAAATTAAAAACAATAGCCACTGTGGTGTTTTGCACCTGTGGTCCTAGCGACTTGGGAGGCTGATGTGGGGAGGATTGCTTGAGCTTGGGAGGTTGAGGCTACAGTGAGCCAAGATCACACCACTGCACTCCAGCCTGAGTGACAGAGTGAGACTCTGTCTCAAAAATAAATCAATAAATAAAAGCTTCCAGATAGAGTCTTTCTCAACAGGCTGTATTTGCTTAGCATTCATCTGGCAAGAAGCTTGAGTGGAAACCCAGCACTGTGCTAGGCATTGCAAGGGTGACAGCAATGGGTTCTTTCCCATAACCTACAAGTGCTTGTAGCTTCTTAGGAAAAGTAGTAGCTATGAAGACTGCAGGCCAGATGTCATCTGGGGAATGTCACTAGAGCAACCAGAATAGGAGAACATGACGTGACATGGCCAGGCAAGCCTAAAGCAACCACTTTGTTGTGGGTTGGAAAAAGTTGTCTTTCTAGTCTTTTAATTTTTTTTTTTTTTTTTTTTTTTGGAGACACTGTCTTGTTGCGACACCCAGGCTGGAGTGTGATGGCTCAATCTCAGCTCACTGCAACCTCTGATTTCCCCGGTTCAAGTGATTCTCCTGTCTCAGCCTCCCGAGTAGCTAGGACTACAGGTGTGTGCCACCACACCCGGCTAATTTTTGTATTTTTAGTAGAGACGGGATTTCACCATGTTGGCCAGGCTGGTCTCGAACTCATGACCTCAAGTGATCCACCCGCCTCAGCCTCCCAAAGTGCCAGGATTTACAGGCGTGAGCCACCACGCCCAGACGTCTAGTCTTTTTTCATCAGCAGTTTTCATTTCTTCATTGTACTGATATTGAAAATAAAGTTATTTCTTTTCTTTTTTTTTTTTTTGAGACAAAGTTTCACTCTTGTTGCCCAGGCTGGAGTGCAATGGCGCGATCTGGGCTCACTGCAACCTCCACCTCGTGGGTTCAAGCGATTCTCCTGCCTCAGCCTCCTGAGTAACTGGGATTACAGGCATGTGCCATCATGCCCAGCTAATTTTATATTTTTAATAGAGATGGGATTTCTCCATGTTGATCAGGCTGGTCTCAAACTCCTGATCCCAGGTGATCTGCCTGCCTCGGCCTCCCAAAATTCTGGGATTACAAGCATGAGCCGCAGCGCCTGGCCTAAGTTATTTCTTTTTTAAATTTTTCATTTAGGTTTTGAGTTTTAAGTTGGGTCCAATGCCACATGCATATTTCTTCTATAAGGAATTATAATCTTGGAGCGTTTGGAGCAATTACTTTTCTGAGAGGGAGAAGCTTGGGAATTCTGTTTTATCATACTCTGATTATCTTCTTATTTGTCATATAAATATTATAACACTTTAAAACATGTATTTTAAGGCAGAAAACAATAAATCAAATCTAGCAAAGGAAATAATTTCATTTGTGCCTTTTCCCTTCTAGTCTTTGTCTGTATGCAAACACTTCAATTTTACCTTGCAATGCTGTTTCCTTAAAACATAATATCAGCAACATTCTCCTTTACAGAGTCTTGAAGTATAATTTATATGATGGCATAATTAACATTGTGTTGGTACATCGTAATTTTTGTGACTACCATGTGAATTCTTCTTTGTCTTTTTTCTGCTGGAGCTTGAGGTTCTCTGTAGGACATTAGGCAGAGGTCTTGAATTTGAATGACTCTATTTTATTTTTTATTCTTTCTTTCTTTATTTTTTTGAGATAGACTCTCACTCTGTCATCCAGGCTGGAGTGCAGTGGCACGATGCCGGCTCACTGCAACCTCCGCCTCCCAGGTTCAAGCGATTTTCCTGCCTCAGCCTCCTGAGTAGCTGGGATTACAGGGGCCTGCACCATGCCTGGCTAATTTTTGTACTTTTAGTAGAGATGGAGTTTTGCCATGTTGGCCAGGCTGGTCTCAAACTCCTAACCTCAAGTGATCCACCCACCTCAACCTCCCGAAGTGCTGGGATTACAGGCATGAGCCACTGCACCCAGCCTGAATGACTCTATTTTAGAGCATTTTTATTCCCTGTAATATTGGTGACCGTAGTACCTACCTTTTATCTTCCTGTCTTTATAGAGGATAGGTTGTTACCCAATACTTTATTTTTTATTACTAAGCCCAATCAATATTTAATTTCATTTACATTTTTTTAGCTGTGGTAAAATCATATAATGTAAAATTTCCTATCTTAGCCATTTTTAAGGATCCAGTTCAATGGTATTAAATGCCTTCCTTTTTTTTTTTTTTTTTTTGAGATGGAGTATTGCTCTGTCACCAGGCTGGAGTGCAGTGGCACAATCTCCACTCACTGCAACCTCCGCCTCCAGGGTTCAAGTGATTCCCCTGCCTCAGCCTCCCAAGTAGCTGGGACTACAGGCACGCACCACCACGCCCGGCTAATTGTGTTTTAGTAGAGACGGGGTTTCATCATGTTGGCCAGAATGGTCTTGATCTCCTGACCTCGTGATCCGCCCACCTCGGCCTCCCAAAGTGCTGGGGTTACAGGCGTGAGCCACCACACCCAGCCCATAATGCCTTCATGTTGTTGTACAACCTTCAGCACCATCCATCTCCATAACTCTTTGTCCTGCAAAACTGAAACCCTGTACCCAGTAAGCAATTACTGCTCCTTCTCTCCTACCTCACAGGCAACCCCCATTCTACTTTCAGTCTCTATTAATTTGACCACCCTGGGTACCTCATGTAAGTGGAATCATATTGTGTTTGTCCTTTTGTGACTGGCTTATTTCACATAGTGTAAACAGCTTCAAGGTGCATCTATATCGTGGTATGTGTCAACATTTCTTTCCTTTTCAAGGCTGAATAATATTGTGTTGTGTGTATTTACCGAACTTTATGTATCCATTCACCTGTCAGTGGACACTTGGGTTGCTTCTACCTTTTGCCTGCTGCCATGAACTTGGGCTTACAAATATTCTGAGTTGCTGCTTTCAGTTATTTTAGGTATACACTCAGAAGTGAAATTGTTGGATCAGATAGTTATTCTATTATTTAATTTTTAATTTTTGTGGGTACATAGTACTTGTATATATTTACGGGTTATGTGAGATATTTTTATATAGGTGTGCAATGTGTAATAATCACATTGGTGATTATTATAAATGGGGTGTCCGTTACCTCAAGCATTTGTCCTTTGTGTTACAATCTAATTATACTCTTTTAGTTATTTTTAAATGTACAATTAAATCATATTTTACTAGTCACCCTGTTGTGTTAGCAAATACTAGATCTTATTCAATCTTTCTATTTCTTTGTACCTATTGTTATTCTATTTTTAATTTTCTGAGGAATCATTGTACTGTTTTCCACAGGGCTGCACCATTTTACATATTCCCACCAGCAGTGCACAAGGGTTTCGATTTCTCGGCATCCTCACCAACATTTGTTATTTTCTGGGGTTTTTGGCAGTTGCCATCCTAATGGGTAAGAGGTGATGTCTCATGATGGTTTTGTTTTGTGTTTCCCTAATGATTAGCAATGTTGAGCATTTTTTCATGTGCTTACCGGCCGTTTGTATATCTTCTTTGGAGAAATGTCTATTTAAGTCCTTCACCCATTTTAAAAATCAGGTTATTTGTGGCCTCGCATTGTGGTGCTCGCCTGTAATCCCAGTACTTTGGGAGGCCGAGGTGAGCAGATCACAAGGTCAAGAGATCGAGACCATCCTGGCCAACATGGTGAAACCCCGTCTCTACTAAAATACAAAATTAGCTGGGCGTGATGGTGCACACCTGTAGTCCCAGCTACTTGGGAGGCTGAGGCAGGAGAATCACTTGAACCCGGGAGGTGGAGGTTGCAGTGAGCAGAGATTGTGCCACTGTACCCCAGCCTGGTGACAGAGTGAGACTCCATCTCAAAAAATAAAAAAAATCAGTTTGTTTTTTGAGTTGTTGAGTTGTAGGAATTCTTGATATGTTCTGTATATTAGTTGCCCATCAGATATAAAAACAAGACTTTTAAGAATTGCATTGCAGCCAGGTGCGGTAGCTGATGCCTGTAATCCCAGCACCATGGGAGGCTGAAGCGGAGGGATTGCCTGAGTCCAGGAGTTTGAGACCAGCCGGGCAACATGGTGAAACCCCGTCTCTACAAAAAATACAAAAATTAGCTGGATGTGCTGGCACCTGCAGTCCCAGCTACTCATGAGGCTGAAGTGGGAGGATTAGTTGAGGCCAGATGGTCAAGGTTACAGTGAGCTATGATCATGCTATTGCATTCAGCCTGGGCAACAGAATGAGACCCTGTCACAAAATAAAACAAATAAAATAGAAAAAGGAACTGCATCGCAGGAAGATGGGAGGAGAGTGCTCCCAGCCAGGGTCAAGCAAACCCCATCCTGACTTCTTAACACATACCTTTCTACTTGAGCATGCCTTAGATTGCTCAGTTCAGCATTCCAGAAGTTGCTCAGTGACCCTTAGGGGAGAGAGAATCTTGAACTTACAAGTAAACAAACTAGCAAAATACTTTTAAGAAGAAATGAACTGAGCATTGGGGGGAAAGAAAGGGAATCACAACATTTGTTCAGAAGAACATATGAAAGCGTGGATTGAAAATGTATAAAGGGGCATGAAGGGAGTAAAACATGAAAGATCTCTTTGTTAATTGAGATTTTAGCTTTTATTTTATTTATTTATTTATTTATTTTTGAGCAGGAGTTTTGCTCTTGTCACGCAGGCTGGAGTGCAGTGGTGCGATCTTGGCTTACTATAACCTCCGCTTCCTGGGTTCAAGCGATTCTTCTGTCTCAGCCTCCCTAGTAGCGGCATTACAGGCACACGCCACCATGCCCAGATAATTTTTGCATTTTTAGTAGAGATGGAGTTTTATCAAGTTGACCAGGCTGGTCTCGAACTCCTGATCTCAGTTGATCCACCAGCCTTGGCCTCCGAAAGTGCTGGGATTACAGGCATGAGTTACCTCACCTGGCCCGAGATTTTTAACTTTTAGAATTGACTTGAAACACTCTTGATTATGATTTCATCATTAATATCTGTACATGTGTGTGTTCACACGTGTGCACATGCATTGGGGGTTGTCTGTATATCTGAACTGTAGAATCAATGACTTAGACGTGAAATGAAACTCATAGATTATTTAACCCAAGTCTTACTTTATCTCAAAAGATAGAGTAGTTTGTCCACAATCATACAGCTAATGAATAACGGATCCAACACTAAAAAACAAATCTCCTGACTCTTTAACCATGTCTCTACCTCCTGTACAATTCATCCTCTTCCATGAGATGAGAGTAGAAAAAGAAGTAAATCAATTGAGATGGTTCAACCTGTCCCCGCCCCAAACCCAGGCTCACCACAGGACAGGGGTAGCAGGGGACACCCGAATTAGGGAGAGTGGTTTGGGGGACACTTTTCACTGTCAGTAGTCAGTAGGGAGAAGAAGAAATGTAAACCGTGTCAGGAAGACGAAGGAGCATGCGGTCCACTTATTTTAGGAAGATCTGGGACTGGGTGCGGTGACTCATGCCTGTAATCCCAGCACTTGGGGAGGCCGAAGCAGGCGGATCACGAGGTCAGGAGATCGAGACCATCCTGGTTAATACAGTGAAACCCCATCTCTACTAAAAATACAAAAACTTAGCCGGACGTGGTGGTGGGAGCTTATAATACCAGCTATTTGGGAGGCTGAGGCAGGAGAATGGTGTGAACCCAGCAGGCAGAGCTTGCAGTGAGCTGAGATCGCGTCACTGCACTCCAGCCTGGGCGACAGAGTGAGACTCTGTCTCAAAAAATAAACAAATAAAAAAAATGAAAAAGGAAGATCAGGACTATCAGTTGGGAAAAAAAAAAAAACCTGAGACAGTTTATTTTAATGAGCATAAAGGATAAAAATATCTAATGTATACAAGTTTCACAATGAGACCAGTCAAGGAGGTGGCAAGCTGAGTTGTGTGATTGATACTTGGAGGAAGACAAGTCACAGGCCAGATGGAAGCATCCCAGGTTTCCTCTTCCCACTGCCCTGCCCCACCCACCCTGTCACACTTTCCATGGCAGAGGCAGCAGAAAGTGGGCAGAGGAAAAACCACTGACAGCAGCAGATGCTGAGTGCAGAGGGGCGATGTCCGGGGTAGGTCATCCTGGGAGCTCATGAGCCAGATTGGAGTTGGTTGGGAAAGACAGGCAGACACCCCTGTGCCCTCACCCAGCTCCACTCGGTAGCCCTCGAAGCCGCATGCTGGATGTGGCCTCAGGTGCTTGATCATCTGATTTTTCAGAGAAACAATGATGACCAAAATGAAGGACTGAGGCATGTCTCTATCATTGAGGTTTATTAAACCACTTGAAGGCGAGTCTGGGAAAAACACCGCACCTTGTGGGACACACCTGTGGCTGTTTTTTGGCAGAGGGTTTCAGTAGGTTTAACTTTATACATGTCCTTAGAGGTGGAGGTGGGGCGAGTAGGGAGAGGGACAGGCTGGCTCCGAATGGTGCATTTTACATAAGAGAAGGTGAACATCTGGAGAGGAAAAAGGGAAAGAATCAAGCTGGGCGTGGTGGCTCATGCCTGTAATCCCAGCACTTTGGGAAGCCGAGGCAGGTGGGTGCTTGAGACCAGGAGTTCGAGACCAGCCTGGGCAACACGGGGAGCCTTCCATCGCTACAAAAAAATACACAAAGTAGCCGGGTGTGGTGATGCCTGCCTGTGGTCCCAGCTAGTTGGAGAGGCTGAGATGGGAGGATCATCTGAGCTTGGGAAGTCAAGGCTGCAGTGAGCTGTGATCCTGCCACTGCACTCCAGCCTGGGTGACAGAGTAAGACCCTGTCACAAAGAAAAATAAAAAAAGATAACAACAAAGTTAAAACTATAAACTAAATTTCTTCTAGTTTGGCCTATGTCCGGGGATGAACGATGGCAGCTTGGAGGTTAAAGGCAAGATGGAGTGGGTTAGGTCAGATCTCTTTTCTCACTGTTATAATTTTTACAAAGGTGGTTTCAGGAACAAGGCAATAAGAACAGGGGCACACATGTGCACACCTCCCCTTAGCCATCCCCTTTGGACTTTGGAGCGATCGTCTCAGTACTTCAGCATATCCAGCTGCTGTAGACTGAATGTGTGTCCTCCCCAAACCCATAAGTGTATTTATTTTATTTTATTTTATTATTTATTTTATTTTGTTTTATGGAGACAGAGTCTCACTCTGTCGCCCCGATTGGAGTGCAGTGGTGTGATCTGGGCTTACTGCAACCTCTGCCTCCCAGATTCAAGTGATTCTCCTGCCTCAGCCTCCTGAGTAGCTGGGCTACAGGCACCTGCCACCACATCTGGCTAATTTTTTTAATTTTTATTTTTAGTAGAGATGGGGTTTCACCATATAGGCCAGGCTGGCCTTGAACTCCTGACCTCAAGTGATCCACCTGCCTCAGCATCCCAAAGTGCTGGGATTACAAGCGTGAGCCACCGTGCCTGGCCCAAACCTATAAGTTTAAATCCTAAACTCCAATGTGATGATGTTAGGAGGTGGGGCCTTTGGAAGGTGATTAGGTCATGAGGGTAGAGACTCCGTGAATGGGATTAGTGCTATTATAAAAGAGACCCCAGAGAGTTCCCTCACCCCTTCCACCATGTGAGGACTCAGGGAGAAGAGGGCCGTCTATAAACCAGGAAGCAGCCCTCACCACACACCAGACCTGCCAGCACTTTGTCTTGGACTTCCCAGCATCCAGAACTGTGAGCAATAAATTTCTGCAGTTTAGAAGCCACCCAATCTATGGTACTTTTATTATAGCATCCTGAATCGATTTAGATACCAGTTATTCTCAACTGGAGATGCCACTGCACCCATTCTACACACACACACACACACACACACACAGACAGACACACACACTCACACAATTTCCCATTGGTGTTTGGAAATGTTTAAAGGGGTATTTTGGCTGCCACGGTGACTGGGGGTGGCCGAGTAAACTAGGGTGAATCCTTCCCCATTCCCACTCCATGGAATTTTGCAGATGAAGAGAACCTTCATCTGTAAAACAAGAGCGATAATAGCGCCTTCCTCACAGGGCTGTTTCTCTAAGGTTGCCTGAGTTGACATCACAGTTTTCATCCTTCTGTTGTTTCCTTTTGAACAGTGTGATCTTCTAGCCTGGCTGACTCTCCTCTTGATGCCCAGAGCTGAGACTGTCCTTGAGCATTCAGACGAGCATGTGTAATTCCACAGCAGGCCAGGCTGCCCTGTCCCATGGCCATCAACACTGCCTGGAGTGGTGACAGTCCACATCTGGGCGTGGATTGCTGCTCTCACCTAGTTTTCCCAAACCCGAGATTATGTCCATGGCCAAAGACATAGCGTTACTTTTATGGTCACTGGTACTTGATTGATATACTGAACAGAAAGTTTTAATGCAAAGAAGAAGTACATGTCAGGTTAAACATATATGGTAATCACTGTGTTAATTAAATGAATTAATTTAAGTGGATAACAGTAGGTGCTTCAGAGAGAGAATTTAGACACAACCGAAAGGTCCAGTGCAACATAAGAGCATTACTCTCTGGAAATTACTATGTTCCAATGTTAGCTGGCTAT
Source organism: Rhinopithecus bieti (assembly GCF_001698545.2). Taxonomy (NCBI): domain Eukaryota; kingdom Metazoa; phylum Chordata; class Mammalia; order Primates; family Cercopithecidae; genus Rhinopithecus; species Rhinopithecus bieti. Next base: position 67,931 of record NW_016813941.1, on the reverse strand, counting down.
ACACCATCTCCAAAGGGACCAAGATCATAGCTATGAGTTTTTGTAACTTTGCTGTGTGTTGTGGCCACAGGCTAGACCACAAGATTTACTACTGGATACAGTGGAGAGATCAGACTTGCATTACCTTAATCTAGGGATTAATCTTAACTCTAATGATCAAATAGCCAAGTAGCCTCCCTCCTCACTATGGTACAATATGAATGCTATGTTACCATCTATAGCACATCCCTAACAAAAAGATTGCAGTGGCTCACGCCTGTAATCCCAGCTCTCTGGGAGACCCAGGTGGGAGGACTGCTTGAGGCCAGGAGTTCAAGATCAGCTGGCCAATATGGTGAAGCCCCATTTCTACTAAAAATACAAAAATTAGCCTGGCATGGTGGCACAAGCCTATAATCCCAGCTACTCAGGAGACTGAGGAGAATCGCTTGAACCTGGGAGGTGGAGGTTTCAGTGAGCCGAGATCGTGCCACTGCACTGCAGCCTGGTGACAGAGCGAGACTCCGTCACGGGGAAAAAAAAAAAAAAAAGATTGAACCAGAATTATGGTTAGGGATACAGTTGTAACTTTCAGTTTACAGGAAAATACAGGAGACAAAGGAATAAGCTAAATGCCACTAGAAGCAAGCAATCAGACAAACTCCAAGTAGGGAGATATACTTGGGGAAAACGGATCTGGTCCTTTCAACAAATCAGTGCCAAGAAAGAGATTAAAATAGATTTAACATCACGCCTGTAATCCCAGTATTTTGGGAGGCCGAGGCAGGCAGATCACGAGGTCAGGGTATCAAAACCATCCTGGCTTAACACGGTGAAACCCCGTCTCTACTAAAAATACAAAAACAAAATTAGCCGGGCGTAGTGGCGGGCACCTTTAGTTCCAGCTACTCAGGAGGCTGAGGTGGGAGAATGGCGAGAACCTGGGAGGTGGAGCTTCCAGTGAACTGAGATCATGCCACTGCACTCCAGCCCGGGCGACAGAGCGAGACTCCGTCTCAAAAAAA